>NW_017307515.1:297063-309369 GCF_000935625.1 Nanorana parkeri
ATTTTTTCATGTTTTCCATTGTATTATGTAATCACTGGACTCAAGCTTGTTAACAATACCTTTTGACATAGCTGACCATAGATGCTGCCATCTAGAGTTATTAAAGACAGATAGACCCTTCATAGAAGCTGATGTAGTACTGGAGGTGTATGGGCTACGTTCACATGTGTTTTGGCTACCAACATTTCTAAATATAAGGCCAGCATCACAAGCTGAAAGGAAAACTTCACTTGACCCCGAGGGACTTCACTTTTCCGGTGGCCTGCACTTCACATTGGGACAACACTAAACAGTCCCACAATGAAACTGCAGAATGCGTGAGCGGCGCCGGGGTGGCATCATATGCATGTTCAAGTGCCTCCATCTTGATGTATATCTTGGTATAGACAAGATGGCGGTGCCCAAACATGTATATGACGTCAACCAATGCTGCGCACGCGTGGTGTCATGTGACGTCATACGCTCCACCTCCATAATGGCAGCAGACATGCGCAGGATGAGCATTTCAATTTGTGTGTTCTGCAAATTGAATTTTTGTATGCCCGAATATAGTTTTCATATAACAAATTCATTATTTCGGATTTGGACGAACCGCCGATTAACTGAATTTTGTTGAGTTGCAGGTTTGTCCGAACCTGAGTGCACATGTCTAACTACATGTGCTAGGAAATTATAGGTAACGTGTGCATGTGTGTATGTATTTTGTATACAGATTGCTCAACCCTGCCCCGAGGGAGTCACATGACAAAAACGCGTCAACGTGTGGACTTGCACGCTGAAGTCTTTGCTATACAGATAACGAAGGATTGGTTTATGGTGGAATCTGCCTATGAATGGGGATTCACTTTTACATGAAAGCGATTGTACCGAGATATTCTTGTGAGTGTTTTTTATCCTTTTTTAATAAATGTATGTTTTAAAACTGGATTACGCTATGGTTGTCTTTTAAAATCTTTTTTGACAAACGAATGAGCTGTTATTCAAGAGGAGGAGGAGAACAGGAGTTAGAATCTTGGGATGGATGTAAAAACCAGAAAGCCAACAAAGATTGATTGCACTTTTACGCTTTTAGACCTTTTATCTTAATGGTCCACCTGTTCTGGTGAGTGCTCCTTTGAAACATTCGTGAGAGAATACAGACGGGAGGATCCATCGTTGAAAAAACACTGTTATTGAACATTTGGTTTTACTAGAGACATTACACAGAATAATGATTTTGATTATTGAATAATTAGGTTATTGCAGATACCGCTGAGCACTTTGTATACAAAATTTCTGAAAAGGCAATTTGTCTTTTTTGCACAGCTGCTGTTGAGGGATTATTTTTAAGAAGGTAGGAGCGCACATCTTTTTGAGATTATTTGATGTGTGGATGTATGCAGATTTGTAGCAGTCTGTATGTTTTCTTTTGTTTTCCTTTAAATTAGGGTTGCACAGGTACCAAGTACAGTACTCGGTACAAGTACGAGTACATGTACCGATACTTTTGAGCTCCAAGACTATACTAGAGAAAAATTCAAAAATTAGGAGGCAGCTGTCATTTGTAAGGAGCACACGGAGCTCCTGGGATTTGTACATCTCTGTTTTAATGTATGATTTTGTTTTTATAAATATAAATAAAGGGATGCACAGATATCAGTTTTGTGAGTACGAGTACTGGTACTTGCCGAGTACTTACAAGTACGAGTACTGATACATTTTTGTTTATTGTCATGTGACAGTTTTTCTAAAACAATACAGAATAATGATTTCAGGACAGTGGTGGAGTGCCAGAGGCAGGTCCCAACTGCAACCGCTGCAACCCTGGTAGTTCTCATGAAAATGCCAAGTATCTGCACAGGTACTCGAAAAGTATCTGTGCATCCCTACTTTAAATGTAAGTAGTTTATATACACAGCATTCATGTTTATTAAAATCGTATTAACACTACTACTGGATGGGTTTCCTTGGTTTTACTACAATAATTAGACAATCAAGATGGCCAAAAAAGTTAACGCAAAACTCACACTTAAAAGAACTATGGGGCAAGTGTTTTCCCCATAGTTCTCTTTCGGGTCCCCTGGAGGACATATACTAGCGTCCTTCCGTGACCCAAAGCTCAGTATATCGCAAGCTACAGTCAGTCAGTCAGTGCTGGAGGATAGGAGAGGGAAGTGGGGGAATCCCTGCAGAGAGCCGTGACTGACAGTCACGGCTCTCTGCAGAGACATGATCGAAAAGTGACCGAGTAACGGTATGTGTTCGCTCACTTGCCGATCTATTGAGCCACCGTGTGACAGTTTCATTGTCATATATCGGCTCGAACTATGAGGATTTTCACTCACCCCATAGTTCTCCTTTAACTCCATGCAACAAAATTCAGACATTAATAGTTAAAGAGTATGGATTCAGTGACACTCCTCCTTTCCTGATTGGCTGGTAATATTCTTTATTTTTTATATTGGTTGAAGCACACCCTGCACAAGCAAAATTACTAAAAGAAAGAAAAGTTGATGCCATTGCATCTGATTGGACATCTGACTTCTGTAGGTAAAGTTGATTTTTACACAGAGTTTTGGCAGTTGACATCTAAGGACATCTAAGGATTCAAAGAGACTGTGATGTAAGGAACAATAAACAGCTTACAACACCCTCTATGCACAGGTACATAGCCTAAGGAATGACATGAGTCCCTTTAACATAATCTGGTTATTTTGTGAACTGTGTTCTTTATCAGCTTTATTTAAAAACATATAATGTGTAAGCATATACTCCAAGACCCACATCAAAAATTGCCCATAGTCAAAAAGCATAAATATCACACAGAGTTCTTACCGAACCATTTAGTCACTCTAGAGTGTGTATAGATGTCCTTACCACACTTATACACGCTCTAGAATCAGTTATCAGAATTTATGAACCAGCGTATTTTTCAACAAAAGAAGCAAACTTAAGCATCTTAAGGACAATCATGAAGAAAATGTACCAATTCCATGCAGACAGTGTCTTTAGTGAGACTTGAAAACAGCACCCAGAGCTGCAGGAAAAGTGTCCTGCCAGTTTAGGCACCATAGTGCACACTGATATAGGTCCTATTTCTAAGTTCCCTCCCATGCTGCTGGGGACATCTGGCAGACTTTTTGTTATTACAAGCATCCAGCTAAAGGGAACTGAAAAATAATTTTAACAAAAATCTCTGAAAAATGCTGATGTGAACAAATATATCTTGTTTGAGAAGCATACGTTCAGGTTACGTCAAGGTATGCGTAAGTTCGATCAGATCAGATCGAACTTACGCATACCTTGACCCAGATCAGGTCCCATTGGTTAGAAGCTATGCATCCCTCTTATGCCTCTGGCTAAGTTTATGCCATGCGGGTTGCTGCTCCTGCTGCCTCCCTGAGTGGTGCGGTCTCTTTTCCTGTATTTATGATTTATTGTCCCGCTGCTAGTTGTGCGTGGCAACTCATTTTATGTACTTTTTCTCTGTATGTTCAATGTCTTTTGTTCTCTTGTTTTGTAAAGCAGTTCAAAAAAGCATAAATAAATTCTGGGCAAAAAAAGAAAAAGCTTAATTGGATGTTTTATAGAAATACATTTTTGCTGGGCCAATGTTAAAAAATAAAACAATCCCTTAATAAATACCCTAACCTCAGTTATTTTCCAAGTTAAAAATTGCTCTTTTATATGAATCAAGTAATAGTTTAGGCTTATTGCCCCTTTAAAATATGATATATAATTTCATATTTAAATAAAAATGTTTCATACAGAACAAATTTATACCTGCCACTTTGGCGCAGGAATACTAAGGGACTTTGCATTTATTATACATCGAGAAGACATTTGGCACTCATCTGTTAAATAATCCATCACTGAAATAATCATACTTCTAGAATTATTGTGATCATTCAATGTTATCTTCAAGCATTCTTAAATTAACATGCCCTTTATCCTCAAGTGCCTTAAAAGAAATTGTCTTTCTTGGGTCATATCTAATAATACCAAAATTGAAAAATACAGGGACGTTCGGGAAATAAAGAGTTTTCCCTCTAAGATACAGTAAATGTTTAAAAGTTTAATGTCCATGGTGAACATTCAAATGCAGATATAAAGATACTGATGAGGGATGCATTGCGGACCTGTAGGCCATCTTAAATGTTAAAAAATAAAAGGCAAGCCGAAGAGCAAACACCTAAGGCTCCTGCTATTCTAATTTATTTAAAGATACTCCTCTGTGTACCCTCAGAATTTGGTTTTAGCTTGTTAGTAAAGATTTGGTTTCATACCTAAAAGCACAGACTGACATTATGAATGTTTGGATTGGTGAACATTTGGATATTATACATATTTATTGCATCACCACCCTAGTTGAAAAATCTTTGTTCCAGCCTCTCTGGGGCTAAGCTGATTGACTAGAGTAGCAATCACGTTGCTTTTCCTGTTTGCAATCACTGTGCTTCCCCAGACTCCTACTTAGGCCCAAAATGAAATTTCCTATTGGCTGATTTCTCTATAAAGATCTTTGATTAGAAAAATAATTTGGCAGCCAGGTCATACATGCAACTGACCACCATGCATTGTTTCGAACAACAGGTCTCGGCCATACTCCATCTCTTTGCCAAATGAAAACACTACTATTTCTGTCACTGTATCCTGCACTGCAGCCTGGAAAGAAAGGCAATGGGAGAAGCTTAATCTCTAAACCAAAAAATTCACATCTTTAGTAGTGATGGGAGAACTTGTTTGGGTTCAGTTTGCAGGTGCATTCATCGAACATGTTGAAAAGTTCACAATTTGCAAACTTTAATACAAACCCCATTAAAGTCAGAAAATCCTGGAAATCGATTCTCTCCATTTTCAATTCTCCCCCCTCCCACATGTAGCACACAGAGACCCCCGCTAATAGTCAAGGGATTGTCAAACAAAGGATATAGGGAGCTGGGCACTGTTCTTGGAGACATGTACCAATGCCAAAAATAAAATAAAAATTACAATTCGGCAGGGAGATGCCCCCTATTTTGTGTGAAAAGAATTCCTCCAAATTACATGCTACAGAGATTTAGGCTTTATTTGGTGCTATTTCCTGGCATCAATTGGTATGTGTAATACATTTTTTAAATATTAGATTATTAGTTGGCTTACACAAAGCAGCAACATCCATATCTGATTAATTTTAACTTGAAACAAGTCTTTTTTAGGTAGTTTAGTGGTGTGCACTGTCCTGCATCCTTTCTTGCTGCCAAATTCCCCCAGTGGGTCATGAATGAGATATAACCTCCCTGACCTTGCTTGCAAGATAGTAACTGTGGTGATTTGGTACCTGCCACTGACAGGGTGATCCAGCAACAAGGAGACTTTCCTTCCACATGCTGGTGGAGGACAGGCGGCAAATTCATGGAAAGGGGCAGACTCCACTAGCTGGAACAGAACCAGTTGTAAAGCCAGCAATTTTGCCAAGCTGGCTTTGAGACACTGGGCATGCGGGGTGGCTTGTTGCATATATTTCCTTCCACTCCAGCAGCTGGGGAAGAGACATAGTTCTGCTAAAGGATTTATATGGAGATAGTAGGTTGGGATTTGGAGTGTTTGCACGAGATTGAAGCCTACACTTGGTCCTATTAGGAGTTGCTGCATGCTGCCCCTCTTCCTTGCTTGAAGAGTCATAAACAGTTTCTATCCGATTCCCCTCACTTATCACTTCAGTCTGCAGATGTTGCTGCAGATACAGATAGAGACTCCTGTGGACTGGTGTTACCATTGGAAAGAGAGGTCTGAGGAGGAGGAGGATTGTGGGCCTTTGGCTGCTGACATGTAGAATTCATGTGCTGTTTCCATCAACCTTTGTGGTGTGTCTCCTCATGCATGTGGTACCAAAATGGTAGATTTACCTTGCTTGATACTTTGCAGTCACAGGCTGCAAACCACTACAGTGTTATGATCTGGGGACCGGGGCACTAGGGCATGGTTGCTCAGAGACATGGACTGGAGTGAAAACTGGGGTATAGGTCACAGGAGACTTAGGGACTAAGAGTCTGTGCGCTATTAGGGATGCTTTAGAGGCGTAGGATCTAATAAGGACCAGGTCTTCCACAGAGCATTTAATGTTGAGGATGATTGGCTTTCAGGTGGCGGCCCTCTAGAGCAACCGCACAGACTCAAAGGGCTAGTTGCAGCACCAGGGCGCTAGACACAAGGGCAGAGGGGAAGAAGCCTGTGGACAGGCTGCAGTGCAGGGTACAGTGACAGAAACCTAAAGTAAAAAGACAGTAAGTAAAAGACAGTTAGATACACAATGGAAGGTGCAAAATGCACAGCACAAGATACACCAAAGAGGGAAGCAACACAGAGACACTGGAGACAGTGGTACATGATAATTGTGCGTAGCAAAGGTGCACTAGGAGCACGAAGGTAACAGGTACAGCAACGCACAAGTGGTGTACATTGCACAGATACAAGAGGGAAGCAACACAGAGACACTGGAGAGAGTGATACACATGGAAGATGTATAGCAAAGGTACACTAAGAGCATGAAGATAACAGATACAACAACGCACAAGGGATGTGCGTTGAACAGAGACATGGGAGCAGCAGAAATTCACATTGGAAGTGCACACAAAGGGGTACAGTTTACACAGAAGAGATACTCAAGCAGCAAGACAAAGAGGCGAACACAGATGGCAGAGAACGAAGAGCACAGAAGAAGTGGGGAATGCCTGTGAGCAGTGGCGTAACCAGAGTTATGGGCGCCCGGGGCAGACATTTTTTTTTACGAAGAGACCCCGAGACACCCCCCCCCCATGCAGCAGATCTCCTTACTGTACATTGCTGCAGCACAGCCAGAAGCAGGTCCCTGATCACAGGCTGCTCTTTGGAACTGTGCGGCCGAGCTCCAGCACGGCCGCATAACCTGGCATAATGGAGCCTGTTGCCTTAATCTGTTTGACAGTCGGTCCGGCGCGCGGCTGGCGCCCCCCCCGACTGTCAAACAGATCAATGTGATGTATGCCCAGTGTGCCTTCCAGGGCAGTGTGACACCAGCCACTCACTAGGCAGTCCATGTGTCGCTTCATAGGGAAAGGCAGGCAGTAGTACGGAGAATCCAGGTAAAATAGGAAGACATACACACAGGGCCTGAGGAATAACAACACTACATCAGTATAGCAAAACTTACAGCACAAAGGAGAAAGCACAGGAAGGTCTCAAGGAATATGCACATGTACACACTGGGAACTTAGAAATAAAATAACAGAAACTCTAAGAACAAGGTAGGGAATAAAGTCAAGTACATAATCCAACAGGGTTTAAAAAAAACATGACATTTCAATTCTTCATTAACTTTATTTAAGATAAACATACCATGCTTCTATCTCCATTTATTTGCGCACTTGAATCTGGTGCTAACATCGGAGGAGAACATACACCTCCCCTAATATGGAAGGTAGGACTCTTGCCTGCAGCAGCACTTTCAGGCAGACATGTATGTCTAAGATTGATGTGATATGATGTCCTGAGCTTTGGTCACATCTCAGGGGTAATGTCACAATTTAGCCAGCAGTCTTCACCTATATGTACGTTCAGGAAACTGTCAGCAAAAAAAGTAAATAGATATGCAACAGGCAATGTGCCATCAATCAGGAACTGAATATATCAGGCAATGATTCAGAGTGGATGAGGTCCCTTAAAAGCAGAACTGTGGTCAAGCTATGGGCAGCCAACTATTTATATATTCTTAGCAAGCACTAAGTAAGATTTAAAACATTCCCCCAGTGACTTCCTAAACTGCAGTCACTGTGGAGTAATAATTCTGAAAGTATACAGAAAAAAAACCTTAATTTTACTTTAATTGTATCTTTTGTATACTTTGAAGAATAACTGCTCCACTGTGCCTGCAGCTAAGCTTTTTTGAAAGTGTGTAAATCTGTCAATAGCCGTAGCCTGGCTACAGCTCTACTTTAAAGGGATGGTGAACAATTAGGAGTAAACAGGGGAATAAGAAACCAACGTTTTTGTTGCTGAGACAATCATGAAATAACCGTGAAGCTGGCAGGGACAGCCTGTCCAAGAGCATAAAATGGTGGGATCAAGCAGGTGCTCTCACAAAAGAGTGATGCATTTGCTAAAAAGGTGATAAGCAAGAGGGATGCCTGACAATTGCATTTAGACAAAAAAAAAACCAGAACATTCTTGTTGGTATGTCAGGCACAATGAAACCCAGACAAGCATAAGATGCCAGTTAAAATATTTATTAAGCACAGTGTCCACAGGAGCAAGCAGAATCATAAACCAGAACAAGCCAAGGTCAGGAGCCGGAGTGGGTAGTTGTACAAGCCAGGTCAGGAACACAGAGATCAGCGTAGTCAGGAACAAGCCAGGAGCAGGAATCAGGAAATCAGCGTTGTCAGGAACAAGCCAGGAGTAGGAACCAGAGGAGAACGTCAGCCAGGATCGGGTCATACACAGAATCAGGATACTCAGAGCAGCAGGAATGCACTAGCAGGTAAGACCACGCAAGTGCAAGCTCAGACTGGATTATAGTGAGTGGGGTGACATCATCACTAAAAGACAGGAAACTTCTATCTGGCTCTCTCAGATGATGCTCTCCGGTCTGGCCATAAGAAGGAGCCTGGGAGTAGTGAGCAATGTTACAGAGTCTGCTCAGGCAAAGGATGAATCACAGGTGGGTAAAATGGCAGCCAAGCCAGAATGCTGCAAACCAGTTAAGTCATGGTGGACCCTGACATGGTATAGTCAATCCACCATAGTCAGGGTATGTGGGAGAAAACTTATTAACTCTTTTTTTTGTGCCCAATGCCCTACACTAGCAACAAATGTGTTGAGCCCCCCGCCCTAAAAAAACAACTTAGTATCAAAAAGGGAACAGGGACATTTTCGCCAGCCCCTAATAAATTCTTCAAAGGAGAATACTCAGAATGCACTCCAGGCAAGAGAACAAAGAGACCTGGTTCACAAAATACCCAGGTTGTCACCCAGGGTAGGAAGTGAGGAGCAAAATAATATCTTTCAAAGGTTCTAACTTCTTCTAAATGTTATACAATATAAAGAAAGTTGTGGCAGTTGGTCCACATTATAAAACTAAGATAATATTTTAGATTGTAAGGCCCCACTGGCAGGGCTCTCCTTACCATCTTGTCATGAATTGTATTGTGATTGTAATGTCTTCCTTATATTGTAAAGCGCTGCGCAAACTGTTGACATTACATAAATCCTGTATAATAATAATATTTCCTTACCATAGGTCATACCTTTTTAGACCCAGAGCAGTTTTTTCATCAAGGTTTAAGAAATCCCAACAGACAGCCTACATTAGCTTTGTGTGTCACAGAGCATGTAGTATGCAAAATTAATGTTTTATAAAATCCTCTGTAAAACTTTGTCAAGGTAATGTGTCAAGAATTTTCATTCTATCTCTCATAAATCCATCCTAATCCATTAAATACTTGCAACTTTTGTTTTTGTAAATTAAAATTGCAAACAGCTCATCAATTGTATCTTGAGTGTCTGCTTTTAACCAACCTAACATTTAAAAAGTGTTAGTTTTTACATTCACTGTCTTGGCACTTTGTTGTGATTTTATTTATATCGATCTGCCAGATGCTTATCTAGACCACATCAACTTAATATTCTTTTTAAATAACTTCAGCAAACTTGTCCAAAAAGTACAGAAAATAAAACTTTGAAACTGAATGTTAAAATATATTTTATAGAGAAGAAATAAAGCATGATTTTTGGGCATAATAAACAAAACTAATTGATAAAACCCAGGTTGTGTCTTAAAGTGACACTATACTCAGGAGTTAAATGTTAAAAATGCATTTAAGTACCTTAACTATTAACAAAATGTATCTTATTTGTGTATCACTCGGCTGTAGATCCTCAAATCATCTCTGAATTGGTGCCGACACTGTCCTTCCTTCTGGAGGGTGGCTACATTTGCTCTTCAAGGTCCCTGTGTGTGTTGTAAAGTAGTCACCACTCCAAGCTCACTCCTGTGATGGACTACAATCTCAATACAAATTAGTAAACTAAACATGAGATTGTAGTCCATCACTGGAGTAAGCTTGGAGTGGTGGCTACTTTACAACACACACACAGGCACCATGGGGAACAAAAGTAGCCCCCCTCCAGAAGGAAGGACAGTGTCAGCACCAATTCAGAGATGATTTGAGGATCTACAGCCGAGTGATACACAAATAAGATACATTTTTGTTAATAGTTAAGGTACTTAAATGCATTTTTAACATTTAACTCCTGAGTTTAGTGTCAGTTAAATTACAGATTTATCTGACATATACTAGTTACACTGGATGTGTAAAAGAAATCTCAATGTTGATAATGTTACTAATGTGTGTAAATGTGTAATAAAAAATATACATTTTATGAATAGTTTTAATATTATATACAACATGTAGCAGCCACATTAGCTCATTATATACTCAGGTTCTGAGTAATGTTTGTGCGGAGCTACACAATGATTGTGCTTTACTACCCTTCCTCACCATGTAGGTATATTAGTCAGCCAGTTCATTGAAAATGCTCTTCCTGAGTGACTGGTAACTAATCGCAAAAGTTGCTAAATTGATACTAAAGTCTAAAAAAAATTGATAGGACATTTGGCAGAAAGGATTTTGCATATCTCTTTTGCCATAATCGATTTATCCATTCTCCTAGTAATTGTGTTCTTGTTTAGACTGACTGTGGTGCATGCATAGCTCAGTGCACTCTTCCAGCACACACTTGCAATCTATACGATGGTGAGAATGAAATCTTTTGCTCGTGCTAAAGAGAAAAAACACCAGACCTGGAAAAAGCAGTGAAAAAATGGTGGCAGTGGTTGTGGATGAAACTAGGAGTGAGCATGGGTCTCTCAGTGCTAGAGGAGAACAGACTTAAAGGAGGTAAGTCTGTCATAATTATGCCAAAAGCACTCAGCTGGCTGTTCAACTCAGTTGTCACCAACTTTAAGAATTGCAATTAAAAACACAGAAAAATAAATATTTTAAATGTTTACTTTCAGTTGATTTCCTTTCCATAAATTACATTTTATTCACTTACAATGTGCCTTTGAACTTGCTAGAAAATGTGACTACCCTAGAAAGAGTCAGTTTCCTACCACAGCTCTCTTGGTCTTTGCACTTCATAGTCTTCTCCACTTCTGGGAGTGTCTAATTACTCTCGGTGCTGGCCCAGATCCCCCGCCCCTCTACTCCATATAAAACCTTTTATGGAGCTACCATGGGAGGAACAAAGGGAAGACTGCAGAGTGCCACTTGAAAGGGAGTTCCACGTCTGCTGGGACTGCTGACATCACATACTAGATTGCGGTACCCAGCAGCAGTCTGAGGGCTTGGATGTCTACACAAGGGACGCTTTTACAGGTTAATAACATATGCATATATATTTGCACATATCATGTTATGTGAATTTTGTTTTGCTTAAATGAATGAACTAGCAACAGGTTCTGTTTAAGTAGGGGAGTTAAATAATATTTGATGAGTCAAGTACAGAGGTCCCTCTAGTGGTTATTCAGCAAATCTCTACATTTAATACAGTAACAAAAATATGGAACACACATAAAAATGCTGTGAAGTCGTCTTGTCCCTGTTTTAAAAAACTAACAACACCCCGAATTTGATGTTGTAGCACTGTGACCGATCTTCAAGTTCAGCGCATATCGGGTTGAGCCATTGTGTGTCTGAAGCATGGACTTCATGATGGTCTACTAGGAAATTATAGCCATTGGAGAGATCTCCCAGCCTATTTTGAACATGAGAAACCTGTGAGAATAGTTGTTGTAGAGAGAGAGAGTGAGAGAGAGAGACAGCTTATCAAACATTGACGATAAGTCATTTTGCAGGGAAGAATGCATGGAAAGGAGCATGTCTTTCATGTCTGTGGAGGAAGCATGGTTTAGAGTCTTGTCTGTCCTCTTATTAAATGGCAGGGAAGAAATCAGTCAATTTCTGTGGCTTCTGAAGACCTTTCCCCCGGTAAGGCATAATGATGGCTTCCACTGAGCTATCGGGTTGAGCAGGATGAGCACCCGAGTGGGAGAAGCTGATTGTTGTGGTGAAATCGTCCCTATCAGATCCTGATATAATTGACCAAAAAAAGTGTAAAAAAATAAAAATAAAATATATGTTAATACATATAAATATATTTTTATACTATAATAATCATAAAAAATTAACCCCTTATAATGAAAATAACATCGGGTGGCTTTCGTGTGGCTTCGGGTTGGCCGAACATGCTCAGCAGAAGTAGTTCGACTTAGCCGATCCAACATCTGGATCCGCTAAGCCGAACCTC
>NW_017307515.1:310497-345981 GCF_000935625.1 Nanorana parkeri
CAGAAAGCCAGCAGAAAAATATACTTGTATCTTAATACAGACTTCTGGGTACGGACAGCTGTGTATGGAACGCCTCCAGGTCGCCATTTTGCATTGAATTGTTGACAGATTTAGAACATTACAGCAGCTACAGTTTTAAATGGAAAGGTGATTTTTAATAACATTAAATTACAAAATGGCTTGAGCGGCAATTTTAAATGCTGGCTGCCTTGCTGTGCACATATCTTTCCAGATACACTGACAATGCACCTGGCTCCCATCTACAGGTACTGTTCATGTCATTTGAATGTTGGATAGGTGGGAGCCAAGTATACTATTTGTGTCACGGGAATGATATACACACAGTGCACCTGAATCCAACCTATCAACCATTCTGTAGATTCTGGATCTATCATTTAAGCTCCTCACACTTTTTAAGCACAAATTGAATACACCATCAAGGTATTTATCTCCGGGAGGTAGCTAAGGCCTCCACAGTAGGAGGGCATATTGAAGTATGTATGGCTACTACCTTTTTTAAAATTTATTTATAGATTGCGGTGAGATGTGTGTGGGGGGGATGCTGCCTTACACCTGGTTTTATAGCTTCCCTGGTGGCCCCGCTAAGCCCCACTGACAAGGGGAAATATTTTTCGTCCATCTTGCATTGGTGATCCCTTGTTCATCCCACACACCTTGCAGTGAGTATGGGTGGAGTATACTGCACATGAGATTTCATATGGATTGCTATATATTTTTTTAACATATTAATTAATTGTTTACCCCTGTTAGATACATCTACCTCCATTCCTTGATAAAGCTACCTGCGAAACGCTTCGGAGCATTACACGTCACAGGAAGTGAATTATATAAAATTTGACATATGCAGTCACTTTATCACTGTGTTGTGATGGATAGTAGTTGCACAATTGTTAATAATTGTTTTGGCTGTGGGAGTTTGGATGCAATAGGGACATGATGGGACTTGAAACATGTTTTAAACTGGTTTTATATATATATATATAGTAATAAAAAAATGTTCTACCAATATGTGTTGTCACTAGCGCCTTCTAAACCCCAGATTGATGTTGTATGTATGTATGTATGTATATGGTTAGGGGGTGGCACTGAGACCCTGTGTCTTTGGCATTCTGGAAGGGAGGTATTTAGTGATTACACACCATAGCTCTACCGCCACCCCCACCCACAGTCTCAGGAATTACAATCCTAAGGGAATACTGCAAGCACCATTTTTGCAGAATGCACTGGACTGGAACGCAAGCACTAATGTGCCTGCATTCTGGGTGGGTGTGATTGCACTGTGGGCGGGGGATTTGGCTGTGGTGCCATTGACTTCAATGCACCACCACCCCCCTCCCACCCCTGAATGCAGGGAGCCAGCCGGCTTGTTTTCCAGTGCATTCCAGAGGCCAAACTTACAGAAACGCGGAGTTTGTGGTGTGAACCGGCCCTAAAAGTACCTGGGGGCAGGCAGAGAGTCATCAGCCCTCTGTAAGCTCCAAATAGAGCAACTCAGCTTACATGGAGACATTTTTACTCAGTCCCAGCAAGGAAGGGACTACTGAACAGTGCTGGGGTGGGTGGGGCAGAACATTAAAAGAGAATTATAGGAAGGATTAAATGCAATTTGCACCATAATTAGAGCCAATGTGTGACACTGCAGCTGTCACAAATGCCGGCTCTATAGATTGAGAACTGAGCAATCACATACCACTGATCACTCAGTTCATGTCCTTCTCCCTGCAGGGATTCCCCTCTCCGTTCCTCCAGCACTAACTGGAGGGACAGACAGGGGAGGGGGCGGACACAGTTGGCTCTGCCTCTAGAGAGGCAGAGCTAGCTGTCAGTCAGGTGGTAGGGTGGATCCTAACAATATTGTTGGAATCTTTCCCAGCCACAGCATGGCTCTGCACTGTCAGCATATAGTGGGCAATAGCCCGCTGTATGCTGAGTTTTGGGTCACAGGGGGATCTAGTAAATTGTACATGTGACCTTAAGGAGAACTATGGCCAAAAAAGGTTGGGCCATAATTCTCTTTTAGTCCTTTTGGCTAGAGTCTTCCATAAGTATATTAGCTTTTGTTTTACAGTACATATTGTTTTTTTTTCCTTTCCTTAATATATATATATATATATTTTGGCTGTGCTCTCCTTCCATTGAAACAAAAAGCTCATAACCGAAATCCAGATAAATTATGAGAACAGTCAAGAAATTAACCACTTTGCTTAATAGAGAATAAATAAAACGTAAAGACGGGCATCCTGGTTTTTATTTTTTTTATTTTATTTCCAAAGATAATAACCAATTCAACAACGTCTTCTGCAAAACAGTGATATGAATTACTTATCAGCATTATTACAATTCAATTAAAAATCTAATTGCACTTTTGTCACATCATTACAGTCCTCACAACACAATATACTTAGAAAGTGACTAATGTAAACAAAAAAATTATATGAATAATGTTGAGTGGCAACTAATTATCATGTTCATCTACAAAAGAGCGCATTCTTGCGCTTGATGTCAGGTTGCGGAATGTGGAAATGAGTAACCTTTGATCGCAGTGGAGGAGTAATTACGCAATGCCTCTTAAGTTACAGTATATAATCATTCCGATGTCAAATGGTGAGCAAAATTAACATTAAAGCCGTGTACGGAGATACAGAGATGAAGATATCACATTACTGTATGGAGAAATTACAAACTCTTTAAAATGAGGTTATAGTATAATGATAGCTGCAATCTGCTCTTTATTTTACTATGGCTTTTACAATGAGCCGCAGGTAGGAAGTTTCTGTTGGAGATGTGCATCAAGCCAGGCGCTAGCGGGTATCCACAAAATACCTTACTCAATGGTCCCCTTCTGATGCCGCACACTAAACTCTATCGTTAGGATAACCGAAGACACCACTTATTTTTCTTGCTTGCCAATCATCTTTATTAGCAGTCAGCCTGCCAATTTTCTGACAGTTCACGTCGTATTGCTAAAAACAGCTATTCATTCAGATTTATTCAACACAAAACAGTGTTCATTACAGCAGAACTCCGGGAAAAATTATTAACCTTTGCAGTGGGGCTAGCTCTGCATTGCAAGAGTTAAGTGCTCATTCTGGTCTAGGGAGGAAACAAAAAAAGTTCTAGTCTTCTGATCCTCTGAGCTGGCTGTTAGATCGGTCCCTGGAGCCTTTCTGCAGATGTCCACGTCGCCCGGTGAGATCGCCACGTAGCCTGGTGAGAGGAATTCTGCTTTGGGGACATGTATTCGCAGAACACATGTTCCCAAAGCAGAATACATGTCCCTCAATACAGAATACTATTCTGCCTTGGGGACATGTGTTCGGCTTTGGGGACATGTTCTGGTGACATCCGTATTTAGCCCTGGTGAGAAACTGCCCTAAAATCATCAGTCTGTGTTGTTTTAGAAAAAAATGTCACTTGTCCCTTTAACCATATATATATATGGTTAAAGCTATATATATACACATATATTATGAGGGTGTTAGGATTTTTTGTAAGTCCCATTTTCCTCCAATATGCATATATAATCCTATATATTTTAGATTAGAAGTAAAAAAAAATAAAAAAATAAGCTTTAGGATTTTTTAAGTCCCATTTTCCTCTAATATGCATTTATTTTTCTATATATTTTAGATTAGAAGTAAAAAAATTGAAAAATTAGCTTTATTTCCCCAGCTTTAAAAGTGATCAGTTTAAATCACTATAACTTATACTTTTGATATAATGGGACTGTAGCCATAAAGTGTTTTTTTTTATTCTGCAATGCGTCCCAATTATTATGACACAAAATTATGTTTGTGGTACAAAGAGTGGCAAAGTTACGTACAAAGTAAATTACGCTTGTTTTATTTACAAAAGGCAAATAGGCTGTTCACTTTGCAAGGGAATTTGCACTTTTCTGGGAAAGTTTTTCCTTTGCTTAGTGAATAAGGTGAAGTTCTGCTGATATTTATGTCCAGGTGGTTTTCTGCTTCCTTTATTCTGCTGACTTCCATCATCCAATCATGTGCAAGCAAAACTAATGCCTTTTTTATTTGTTTATTTTTCTTGAACAGTATTGGATTTTCTTTGCAAAGTAAAATTTCAGCACATTGATCAAGCTGAGGGAAACTTTCCTTGCAACGTGAACATTTTCTTGCAAGGTGAACATCCTATTTGCCTTTAGTAAATCAACCCCTAATTCTACATACAAATACAAACAAAATGAATGAAAACACATTGAAAAATTGAAAAATGGTACATAATGTTTTTATATATATTGCCCAAAAAAGTTGTAAGGGAAGAAAAAGAAGTAAATTAGCTAAATAACGATAACAAGTAGTTAATCATGGGTTACACATGAAACACTTTTATTGAAAAGAAAACATATTTTTTTCTACTTTAAACCCAAACCGTAGGTTGCTGTTAAACGTACCCATGCATTTGGATCCCTCTTCTCAGGACCATATGGGTTAAAAAAAGAGTGGGAAACACTGACCCTCCAGCTGTTCTTTAACTACAAATCCCAGCATGCCTCTGGGAGTCATGCCTGTAACTGCCAGTCTTGCAATGCCTAATAGGACTTGTAGTTCCACAACAGCTGGAGGGCTGGAGTTGCCCACCCCTGGGTTAAATGCTCCTTTAGCTAGGGAGAAAGGAGTAAGTACAAATTATTGCCTTATTTCTTACTCCCATGTGGTTCTTTCTCTGCTTGTGACCAGTCCTCTGGAGCTGCTTCACTTCACTGCCCAGCAGATTGCAGCTGTCTGATGTAATCATGCACAATGCAGGACAAGCAATCGTGCATTGTACATGAGGACTGCGAGTGCCTGCCCACATTTGGATTTATACTTATTCCCCATGCAGTTTGGGGGGGACCTCGAGTTTTACAGCAGCCCAGAATGGGACTTTAAGGTTTGCTTAAATTATTTATATTTTAAAGAAATTATACATTGTAATCAGCTGATATGGAAGCCACCGCTTACTACAATGTATCAATGTTTGTTTAGATTTAAGGAATAACTCCAGAAAAAAATTAACCCTTGCAGTGGGGTTACCTCGTTCACTCTAGAAGAAGTGAGGCAATTAAGAGGGGACATGATTTGAATCTACAAAATGTTTCACGGTGATGCTAATATCAGTAATGAACTGTTTATTGTAAACTCCCTAAAGAAGACGAGAGGCCACCACCTAAAAGTGGAGGAAAAAAGATTTAACCACAAGGGGTGGAGGGGCTTCTTTTCTGTTAGAGTGGTAAGATTGTAGAACTCTCTTCTGCAAGCAGTGGTATCAGCAGTATTGAATCATTCAAAAATCATTTAGATACCTTCCTCAGAGACCAGACCATACAGGGGTACAGGTACTCTTAAAGAGAGAAACACACACAGACTCATTTACACACACACAGGTTGAACGAGATGGGCCTGTGTTTTTATTCAATCTCAAATACTAAGGGGTCTATTCACAAAGCTGCCGAAGGATCTGGCCGTAGCTTCGGCCGATCCTTCGGCTAGCTTCGGCACCAGGACCCCTTCGGTTCAGGAGAACCGAGGGGGTGCTGTACGGGCTATTCACAAAAGCCCGTACAGCTCGCGATCAAAGTAACTTTTTTTGAACCAAGACAAAAACGAGCAGTTAACCCTTGCCGCGCAGGTGTAGCCCCACTGCAAGGGTTAATAAACCAAATTCCTGGAGTTCTTCTATAAGCTAGCACTGAGCAGAATAACCATGCAGAGACAGCTTCTAACAACAGAGCTGCTACATAGATTAGGACCACGACTGTCAAACTGATAGCAGATTTCCACAGTTATACCTTTGCACCCAGAGGTTCCTGCTCATACCTGCAGATACCTGCATATACCTGAAGCTTTAAAAAGCCTGAAAGCCCTTGCAAGTGTTGTAACTCTGCATTTTAAAATGACCTGGCATTTAGCTCTATATGCCATTCTAGAATGTGCAGGAATCCCAAAATTCCTTTATTTAATACTTGCACTATTTTTTTTTAATTTTTAATTTCTATACATATGTTTCAAATGTTAACCTTCAACTATGTTAGCAGGCATGCAAGGTTGAATAAAAAAGAGTAATTGAAGTTAAGGACAGTCCTAAGTGGTCAGCTACTTTCCCCGCAGAAAACACTGCTTTTGGTTGTGCTCATAGCCTTGGCTTGGCTTTTAGTCCTGGGATATTTTTTTTAAAACAAGAAACAAAGTCCAGCTTGTTGTATCCTTCCCTTCAGCAAAGATCACGTGACCAATATGTGCCTGTACTTTTGGTCTCATAACCTGCACAGGACAACACTTGGAGTAATATTTTCTTTAGGGAAAAATAATGTTGTTTTATTCCTCCTGTTATTTTATTTATATACCAATTCATCAAATGTTCATCTTATCAAAAATCTGAGTACCAGCCTACACAGAATTATCATAGCATGATTTTATATTTTCTTAACAGCAAATGCTCAAAAGACAAAAACAGTTAAGGTGTATGTAAACCCTAACAATGTACTTATTTTTTGTGCACCATTGGTAGCATATTGTTATATCTGTTTGATAAATGCAAAAAAATAACTGTTGATCTTACCAAAAATTCAGAGCTGCCCTGTGTCCTGTACATTCTTATCTCAAGCAGTCTAATCAGCCCCCCCCCCCCTTGCTTTGGTTTGTTGTTTTAGCTTCACAAATTGAAGTTGTATCATAAAGGCAGAGAATGGGTTTTATTCCTGGTTTATTTTACAGTGATTTTTTGCATTTATCAGATATTGGTCATAATATTTTCAAAGCTGGACTACAGTCCATGCTTGAGTTGACCACAGTGGTGAGGGTGTGCCAGGTTATAAAAAAAAACCTGGCTGGTGGAGGGGTTGTTATTATTATTATTATTACATAGTATTTATATAGCGCCAACCGTTTGCGCAGCGCTTTACAATATAAGGAAGACATTACAGTTACAATACAATTCAAGACAAGATGGTAAGGAGGGCCCTGCCCCTGAGGGCTTACAATCTGAAAGAGGAGGGGGAAATGATACATGAGGAGGTAGCTGTGTTGGGTAGACATGTGCACTGCCAACAAATTTGATTAGTTTCGTTTCGTTTTAAATTCGGATTTGTGTTATTTCGTTTTTCGGGATTCGGGTGTGAAAGTCAATTCGGATTCGGAATTAGGATTCGGACGAAATTCGGTAGCGGTAGTTCGCACGTTCGTTTCGTTTTCTGTTCTTATTCGTTTCTTATTTGTTTCTTATTCGTTTCATTTGTTCGTTCGTTTTTCTCCTTCTCTAATGTCACTTTGCTCCAACGAAACGGTGATGGCAGAATTTGAAAAGTGCTTTGCGGGGATAGGAGGATTCCCCCTTCACCTCCTTTCCGTCCATTGGGTCTGGGTGAGTGCATCCAGTGGAAGCCACCATAGGAGAGGGCAGCAGGGGAGGCAGAGTCAGATTCCTGAAGCCAGGTTTCAGTGACAGCAAGCATGTTAAAGGAATTGGAGATGATAAGATCATGGACAGCAGTGAGTTTGTTACAGACAGAGCGGGCATTCCAGAGGGCACAAGAGAAGGAGGGCCTGGTTATAGGAAGCAGGGGAATAGAAATCAGGTTGTGTGGATGAAGGCTGCTGCCAGAGGAAAGGCAGTGTTGGTTAGGAGGGTGAGTATTAGAAAAAAGAGCGCCCGGATTGGGAGAGATATCCCCTGAAGTCAGGAGAAGCAGAAGGGTGGGTGAAGTAAGATGAGAGGGAGTTTTGTATGGGTGAACATGCCTCAGTGTCCTGGAGGTAACTCTAGCATGTGGATTCAGAATGAGCAGGAGATGATGAGTGCAGTAATAGGGAGAGGGCAGGAGAGAGGGTGAAATATATATATTGTGTGGTGGAGAGGGGGGGTAAAGAAAAAAACAATTTTAGAAGAGAGCCCCACATAGTGAGAAGTAGAGGTAGAGAACTCATGTTGAGAGGAGCGAAGAAATCAGAATTTGGATATGTATATTTTCAGATATGTTTAATGTTTAACGGAGAGTGAGACCTTCCTTACCCCCTTGGCTGTGCAGAGTAAGTAGAAGGCAATAGAATGAATGAGGAGTAGGAATGAAAGGGGTGGCAGTATGCAAAGAGAGAGGTATGGAAAAGGTTAAAGTGGGATAGTATTAGTGACAGGTGAGTGATAGATGCAAAGCAGCAGCTGGGCATCTGAATGGTAGTAAAGTTGGTATTGTGTTCCTATATAGGTATGGTTGTTGCCCATATGTGTGGGTAGAAAATGGTTATGAAAAATGGTTATGGTGGTACCTGGTGGTATGGTACAGTTACCTGGTTGCTCAAGTCCTGAAAGACTGAGCAGGTGGTTTAGTGAACTTTTTTTATGTTGGTTTGTGTCTTAAAAGGTCTGGTTTAGTAAAGGTTATCATATTCTGTTATTTGAATCCAAATAAAGGAATGCTGTGGTCTCATTTTCCATTCTTTGATTTCCTGGTTTTCATTTATGATTATCAAGGTGCAGATTATTACAGGGTGGGTGGTTAATAGGGGGGGCTGTTTGGTGTGGTGTGCAATCCAATGCATAGATTAGGAAGCCATATTGTCAACGAAAGAACAATATCACAAATAAGTGTATTTCAAACCAATTTCATGTAAAATGCAAAATCCTAAAATAAAATAGTAATAGTAATAAAACCCCTAGTGCAAAATACAAAAAAGCAAATAAAAAAACCCTATAGTAAAACAAAACAACTGCTGGGAGGAAGCGGGAAGGGGGCACCATATAAACAGACAGCACGCAGCTAACAGACAGCTAACAGCTAACGCACACAAAAAGGCAGTCCTAAAAAGGACTTTTTCTGCACTTTAAACAGGGGGTGGTTACACAAAAATAAGTAGCCCAACACACTGCAATTCACAGTAATTGTCAGCTGTCCCTAAACTACTCCAACACACACTTTTATAGTGAAGGAGCTGGCACATAACAAAACCCCCATTATTGGCCAGCTGAACTAAGTTTAAAAAGACATGTAGATCATTATGGTTACAAAGAATTCAGTCTGGTGAATTCCTACACTGGATCCATGAACACACAGGATTCGTAGTGAACCAATGCTATTGGCAAACTTGAACCACATTTCTATTTGTCTATAGTTACGGTATCTTTTATTGTTCAAATGAGGATACCTGATCATTATATCCTCAGTGTGCAAGTTATCTTGCCTCGTGCAAAACCTCTTTCTACTATATAACTCAGTTTATACCAAACATCTGACTTTTTAATACTGCTATAACATAATTAGATTTACAGGCCCATAAAATAGTATTACACCATAAAATAGCTAAACACAGCTTTAAAAGTATCAGTTCAAATGTATTCTCCTTTGCATCTGTGTATTTTTACATTATCAAATCGTTTTATCCAAAATGTTTTGTTTTTAGATATTTTCCTTTCAAATTTCACTTCTCGCTGATCTCGCTGATTGATTTGGCACATCCTAAGTTTTATATTCTAAGGTAAATATTCCCTTTAAAAAAAATGTAACTCTTGTGGCTTTGCCCATGGAATGCCTACTAAGAGTTTACTGGTAGTCCAAATAATGAGTCACAACGTTAGAGCCATTCAAAAGACTTCTGGAGTAATATGTTATTGCTGGAATGTAATCTTTATGTTTGATCATTCTTGGTGGTCCTAAAGTAGCCAAGCAAATCATTTCTCCTTCCCTTTTGAAATCTTTTGAGTAAAGTGTGGGTGTATTTGATACCTGCCAAGCTATAAATGATGAAATATTAGCGTGAAATTGCTCACACATACTCCCACTCAGTTTAAGTGAAAAGAGAAACATTATAGGAAACATTTTGTACTTGTACATTATGTGAAGAGAAAGACCTGACAATGTTGCCTGTAATAGTTACATGCATTAATTGGAATCTAAATATTTTTAAAGAAATGTAATCAAATGTCGATACATGATAGATAGATAGATAGATAGATAGATAGATAGATAGATAGATAGATAGATAGATATTAAAAAGTATACGTGGGCAAAACAAAGAACAAGAGTAAATGCAGTACATCTATGCAAAACGTGCATAATTCCCCTCTGTAATGTACCTTTAAAAACTCTGAAAGTTCATAAAAAATTGATGATCCTATAAGAAATCATATCTAGAGATAAGATTCAAGTTTGGGTAAACCATGAGTTCCCAACCCAACCCAAGTAATTTTCAGTTCAGGAAAACAATGAACTGATGCTGCCATTTGCACTATAGCAACCAATTACCAATAATCCACTTTCTGGCCTTTGAAGTGAGGTCAGGTGGCTTATAAGGGTCAAGAATGTGCCAATCTCATCCCTATAAAAGTAAGGGTTCCCAAGAGCCTTTTGTCAATGTGTTAGATAAAGAGAGGTGAGAGTGTGTTCTCAGAGAGAGATAGTTACTGTTATATAGTGTTACTGTTACAGAGCTCCACAGAACTATGCATGGTGTTGCTTTATGCTACATTACAGTGAAATGCAGTGTGGTGAGCTAGTGTGTAACCCCCATGGCCACTGTGCTGTATTGTGCTACAATACTGTGAATTTCAGTGTAGTGGGCTACATACTTTCCTGTGTTCACAGTGCAGACCCAACGGTCTTTTTAGGACTACCTATTACAGTACTCACAGAATCTCTGCCTGGATTTCCAGAGTGCATACCAAGACTTGCAAAATCCCTGCCAGGCCTTCCAATGGTACTCACAGAATCTCTGTCAGTACTTTCACTGGTACTTTCAGAATACCTGCAATTACTTCCAATGGTACTCACAGAATCCCTAATTTCTAGAGTTCCTTGAAACAACACTAGGCATGACCTCTAACCAAAGGGGTATTTAAGCACCAGCCTTTGAAGTGTTTGATGCTGTGTGTTCGCATCAGTGGACCTTTGTTGCAAAAAGCTATAATACTTACCTGTGAGTTTACCCTGACTAGTTTATTGAATGTCATAGGTCTTGACCCCTGCCTGGACCTGACTTCTATCCTGATTGCCACCTAGTGTATAGTCTCCACAATGTAGCTATTCTGTTCCAGCTATTCCCTAGGTGGGGAGATCATGAGGGCCATCACCTGGCGACAGTTTGCAGCCAAAAGAATTGTACTGCTAAGGTCTCCGGCCCAACACCACCATCAGGAGGTTTGATGAAGACCAGCTATTGCTTAGACCCCTTGCCAGGGGGCACCATCCACAAGCTGGCAACAGTTTGCAGCTGAAAAAATTGGACCACTAAGGGCTCTGATGCAATTCCACCATCAGGAGGTTTGGTAAAGATTAACTATCACATGAGGGCACTATAACACTACCTTTTTGTTAGTTGTTGCCCCCTCTTGCAGTTGTTGTTGTTGTAGTATATATATAGATATATATCTATATATATGTGGTTTAGAGTTTTAGGGTTGAGGCTTGAGGTTAAGTATATTAGGGTTAGTGTTAAGTGTTTAGGTTTCATTTTTTTAAATTACATTTTGCTATGGTATTATTTTTATTTGTTTTATTTGTTATTTGTAGCAAGGTTATCTTATTCCTCACATTGGTGAAGCTGTCCTGGGCAGGCTATATAACCAGAGCATATAGAGGAGGTTGAGGATTGCTTCATCATTGCTTTTCTCTTCCTTCTCCTCCCGGGCACAGAGCAGCACAGATTTGATGTGCTCTGTGACTGGGAGTAAGAGGATGAGAAAAGCTTGATGAGCCACTTCACAACCCCCTCTGTATGCTATGGTTGAATAATAGGGTGCTCAGAGCAAATGTGCCCTATTCTTCCTCCTCCACGACATCTAATCCTGCTATCACCTGGCAAACTGGGAGAGAGGAGTCAGCCAAATAATATCAGCACAGAGGGTCAGTATGGGGGCATGTTGAGTAGGGCCAAGCATAGGCTTGAACCTTTCTGTAAGTGTCATACAGCCCCCTTCCTTCCCAGATCTTTGATGCCTCCAGTGGTATCCTTGACCAGACAGGTGTCACTTCCCCAACAGAGTAGAGCAGAATAAAAATGGTCCCCCAATCACCCCCAGCATCTACCCCAATCACCCCCACGCCTAGTATCTCAATGGCAGCTTGGAAATTTTGCTGGCTTTACGTCTGCATCCTTTCCAGCTATTGGAGTTGTTCTCCTTTCATGAATGTATTGTCTGTGTTGCACCACAGTGGCAAGCACACAGCCACCATTTTGTGCTCATAGGGCAATTGCTGCTGTATATTTTTTTGGAATTTGTATACAATGAACACAGAGACTATATATTTTTACCCATTCTGGATACAATCCTTCTTTGCATAACTATTAAACATGTTATGGGATGGAGGTTGTCAGTCTGGATATCTAAATAAACATTTTATCATCCACTCCATATTGCAGCTACTGTCCAGCATCGTTGTGTATGTATTGTCAATATTCAAGCCCTGATGGAGGGAGAGTGTCAAACCCCCGAAAAATGTTGGGTGTTTTACTACTTGCCATGATCAATAAATTCTTGCTGGCCTAGCAAGTCTTGTAGTGCTCTTATCCTTTTTAATGCACTTCACACAAATGACAGGGACTGATGCATGAAAAACTTGCTAAAAAAATCTTATTGCCCCTTGCAGCATAGCAGTCATTTCTGCAGTCCAGCTGTAATTTCTGCAGTTGCTATAGGCAACATAACATGCATCCTAAGAGTACAGTAATGTACTATGCTATCATCTGTATTGTGGTTATTCATTTAACAAGTCTCACAATTGTGATAATGCAAGTTGTTTTTAACTATTTTTATGAACAATAAATTATTTTCTTACATACAACATATTGTGAGGGCATAAGTGTTTCTTCAAATCCCCCCTTTTTGGGCTTTTGCATACCCAAAATTGGGTTTATTCTCATGAGGTTATATTTATACTATTGGGGTGTGAAACCTTCACTCTCTTCCATTGTTTTTCTAGCACACACCCCCTAATGTTACAATAATATGCATCCTCCCCTTCGTTACCTTTTGGTTCGGTATTCAATTGTGAAATTGTTTCAAAAACACAGTAACTCAGGAAAAAGGACAATCTCACAATTAAATAAATATACAAATAAGGAAAGAAAAAATAAAATGTATCTGAATGTAACTTACAGTAAGTGTTTTTTTACATTTTATAGCATGGCATTGTATTGCATCATACAGAATTAATGGTAAATAAATTAAACTGAAAGCCATTTAATTTTTGCATTTTACAGCAACCTAGGAGTAAATACGACATCCGAGGAGGTTCATTTTTCAAATACAACTCGGTGGGAAAAAAAATCTTGTCGTTAGGACATAGGGACATTATTTGTTTGACAGTGGGAATAATTTATTCACTCTGGTTCCCAGACAGACTGCAGAACATGAGGCTGTGTTGATGCATTAGATAGTTATTACTCTGATAGCGCCTAACCCCTCACCGTATATCAATTACGGCTTAATGCAGTATCTGTTTGCACAACGATAGTGTTATAGAAACATTATTTCATGACAAGCTTCTCTAAGCCATGTGTAAATGTTAAAAAATGAGATGAAAGATGAAATGGCAGAAAAAAGAATGCTTTTGTTTATCTGTTCCCAAAAGAGGAATTCTATAAGATTTTAATTGCACATAGCTGTGTGACTTGTATATCTGCTCAGGCTTGTAGTCAAAGAAGATAACACTTTTAATTAACAACAATTAATTTATCTGAAGTTATTATGATAGCATTTTCAATGATATACTGGCTACCTGATTTCCCAGTGGTCCTTAAATCCCAACTGTGGGCATTTTGTTTTAATCCCCATGGAGGAGTTAAAAGAAGCAGCTCTGACCTCCGCTTTTGGTGTTGCCCTTTACAGTAATTTATTTTCACCACTAGATGTCTTCAGTCCTTCAGGTTGAATATCGCTGGGCATAAATTAACCTGGAAGAGTAAGGAGATAGAGTGAGTGCAAGACATCATGGACCTGTCCCCTAACAGGGCGCCACCATGATGTCCTGCACTCACAATGTAATGATGCAAAGAGAGGTGCTTATATTATCACGTCAGCAGTGCTCTTTGTATTACTGAGGTCCTTCTGCAATGGGAAAATGATCTGAAAAAGAGAAGGACCCTAAAAAAACATGTGACCAGGCTGAAGTCCTCTAGAAAAGGAATGCATGAAAAAAGGTAGCATAAAATACACCTTGGGGGGGGGGCATGACCCTAAGTTAGGCTTTTAATAGAGGAGTTTAGTTAAAATGGGTATGGAACGGCGCTGGGAATAAATGTTGTTGATCTAGGCAGAGTGAATAGGGGCGAATAAAAGAACAAGGGGCATTAAAAAACAATGTCTAACTGTACTGAGTCTTGTCAATTTACATTTTCATTTACTGCCTGATAAATTGTCTGCTTATAAAATGCTTTGAAATAGAGTTATATTCTAGAAACCATCCCTGGCATCTACTTACATGTGCATTCTGCTGAGGTTCACTTACAATTGGCTTAAAGTGGACCTTTACCCATATCTTTAAAATAAAAACAAGAACACCTTTAGAAATGTTTAGTAATGACAATCTACAAACACATACTTCTGGATAATTGCCGGCTTTGTATTCTTTGCATACCTTATTTCTCTTTTCTTCCCCAGTCTTCTGACAGTGGCCATGTTTACTAAGGGCAGATTACTAGCTCTCCTATTACCATTGAAAATCTGCCACATGTGACTAGGACATGAGACCATGCACATCCTCTCAGGGAGGAAAATGTCTTTCACTCAGATGAGATTTCCCAGCAATGCTGTGCTGATGACAAATCAATCCCAGTGTGCATTGCTTTGACAAACTGAAGTTATTTGGCCCTTTTAAAGCAGGAAGTGAATGCTCTGCAAGAGTAAGTATTTCAAAATCACGGCATTTTGCACCTGACATGTCTATGTTATTATTAATCATCATACATCGAGGGATGCATTGGTAGAATTTGATTTTCGAGTGTAAAGGTCCGCTTTAACAAGAATTGCCAAGCAGCACACACATCTAATGGTATGGTGGGCATGCTTTCTTTTATATACAATTTTCTGTCTCTTCTAAAGTTTCCTTTTGTACATGATTCTAGACACTTTTCTAAAGCTTTGTGCAATATTTAACTTATGATTGGGAATGCTGGTATTAAATCAATGGGGCATGAGAAGGAACATCAACTCTAAAAGATACTAACTTCTTCTATCTCAGGTACTGAGATAGAAAATAGATAACATGATAGGATAATGGCCTAATAGTGTCTCTAGTAATGAGTGAACCACTGAACATAATAGGGAACACCATTGAAGTCTATGATAGTTGAATCTCGTAATTTCTTTCTGGCCTTTTTCAAAGCCAATTTCAATCTTTTCTTAACAACTGGCTTGGGTAATTGGCCACTGCCATGGGGGACACATACCAATGCAAAAAGTATTTTTTTTAAATCATGGTTAGCTATTTTTTAATGCAGCTTTAAGAGCTCCAATACAAATACATCCTTTAAATAACATGCAACCGTACAATGAACTCCTGGAAAAACTTACATTGAGTAAAAATATTACTGACGCTAAATGATTGTTCCCGGCCAGCTTTGTTCTGTTTGTAAAAAAATGTTTTTTTTTCTTATTCTTAAAGCCACAGTACACATTGTTTTTTTAAAAAAACCTCTCCCGTGATGGACTACAATTTTATATTTAGTTTACTAATTTGTATTGAGATTGTAGTACATCATAGGAGTGAGCTAGGAGTGGTGGCTACTTTACAACACACACCAGGTCCATGGGGTACAAAAGTAGCCACCCTCCAGAAGTAAGGACAGTGTCAGCACCAATTCATAGATGATTTGAGGATCT
Organism: Nanorana parkeri; assembly: GCF_000935625.1. Taxonomy (NCBI): domain Eukaryota; kingdom Metazoa; phylum Chordata; class Amphibia; order Anura; family Dicroglossidae; genus Nanorana; species Nanorana parkeri. The sequence goes on from NW_017307515.1 coordinate 326,326, forward strand.
ACAGCTGATACACAAATAAGATACATTTTCTTTGTTGATAGTTAAGATACTTAAATGCATTTTTAAGATCTAACTTCTGAGTTTAGTGTCACTTTAAAACATTTGGCAATATGGTAGAGGTAGAAATATCAAAGATTATTTTTCTACGACACTCATAAAATTAAACCTAGTATAAAAGGTTTTGAATCACTACATGAACAAGGACTCTGCACCCCTAATATAGGTAAGCAACAACAAACAAGAGATAGATGGGGCTTTTAAGGTGTCAAAAAATGCAATTTGGGATAATACAACATAATAATGGCAAAATTACATAGTAAAATAACATACATTTATTCAAAGATTACACAATCCACATGATAAAAAATATACCCACTAGTATCCATGATTAAACAGCATAAAACCTCCCTGGACTCTGTACATGTGCATGATACATGCATGATAAATACAATGATCAATCTCAATGTATCTTAAAAGAAGAAATAAGTTGAACTCTGTATCATCTAAAGTATTCAGTCATAGTCCTAATACAAAGTATCCAATAGTACTAGTGATCCATGGATTGTAATATAATCCTCTTAATGTATAAACTAACATGTACTCCTCACAAAAATGGACTTATACTGAACCTATATGCCATATATCCTATTAAATATCTGCTAACTAAAGTTTTACTTACACATCAAAACGCCAGCTTCCTTAGTCGATCCCAGCGATATCTCCCTTCTCTCTGTAAGTATTCCCGCCGCATTGACACACGCCGTCCAACATCGGCGTGTGACCATGCAGCTAGGACTGGCCATCAGTTTGCATATGAGTCCTCATCTAGGGCACATCTGAATGGAGGTGCCCCACCCCTCCCTGTGAGGCCAACTCCCTCCCAAGGTCTCTCTGTTTGACAGGACGGTGGCAGTAGCCTCCCAACACCGTCCCCTCTCACAACCACGCTAGGCAGAGCCCTACCTACGTCAGCGTCATGAGAAGATGTAACAGCAATCATACCGCCCCTCCGCCGAAAAATGAAATAGAGCGATATAGAGATGCCGACCGACCGTCCCCATATGTATGGTAAAGGGGGTAAGCCCATCATTTCCCATCCCGAGTCGCGGGGATGACTCCCAGACAGGCAAACAACCCATCCACCATCCAGAATGTCACCTTTTGGAACATGAAATAACCATAATTTGAACAATCATAATACATTCATTTAAACAATAGATAACATGATTAACCATATATGTAGATGTTGCTTCTCTGTGTATAATTAATTATGGCATACAATAAAACCAAAACCTTAAGAAAAAGCACAATTACAAAGTACTATTAATGATGTGAAAAGTAAATTTGAATCTGTGAACAAGGTGTGCTATAGTTAGCTATTTTCTCCAATTCAGAGATAGCTAAGGTGTCATGTCAGTTAAAAAAATCACACTAGTGCTATTCAATAAACCTCGCCTATGGCACCTGAGGTCTCCCCACCTAATTAGGTTAATCCCCTCCCCACAACACTGCACTCATGTGTGTATGTTAGAAACAGGAAAATTGTATTTCATACTTACCGTAATTTTCCTTTCCTGTCCAGCTCCATGGCAGCACACGAATGGGTTAACCCCCCACTTGTCCCCCTAATCAGGATTGTATCTCATAAATTTGCACGAGTCGCCTCAGTTAGCTGTTCCGTAACTAGTCGACCGATTGGGTGGGCCCTGTGCTGCCATGGAGCTGGACAGGAAAGGAAAATTACGGTAAGTATGAAATACAATTTTCCTGTTTCCTGTCAGCTCCATGGCAGCACACGAATGGGAAATAACTAGCCAAAACACAGGGAGGGTATGCAAGAAAATTTTAATTATATACCCATAGCAGAAGAAATAACCGAACAGCCAAAACCGACAGTAGTCAAGGCAGCCGAATCCACACAATAATGAGTCATAAACGCGTGACGAGACAACCAATTGGCCGCCTTGCAGACAGTCTCTAAGGACACTCGATTTGCTGCTGCCTAGGACGTTGAGAGACTCCTTGTGGAATGTGCCGAGACTGCAGATAGTCTTCACCACCCACGAAGCAATGAGCCTGCCAGACGCCTTAGTGCCCTTCCTCACTCCTGCTGGCACCATAAACAGATGGTCCGTAGACCGTAGTCAAGATATACTCATGCAGCGTCCCTGCGACGTCCAAACGACTCATGCGAGGGTCATCAGTGGACTGAAAGGTAGGTAGAACAATCCCCTGCCGCATATGGAAATCGGTCACTGCTTTGGGTACGGACCCCATCATTGGGACTGGGACCACCCTATCCACCAGGAAGGTCGTAAAGGGCTCTTTAAACCCCGGAGCGGCTAACTCTGAAACCCTCCGAGCGGAGTTGATAGCAACCAAAAAGGCAGTTTTTAACGTAAGGTGCCACAGAGACAGCGAATCTCCAAAACCGTCTGATGCCAGAAAATCGAGCACCAGAGGAAGGTCCCATTTAGGGAACAGCCGTGCCCTGGACGGTCTCACTCGTAAAGCAGCCTTAAAAAAACTGAACAATGAGAGCATTCAAAGCCAGCTGGAGGCCTGTAAAGGCCGATAATGCTGAAATCTGGCCTTTTAGAGTGCTAAAGCTCAATCCCAAGTCCAACCCCTGCTGCAGAAAATCCAGCACATTAATCACCTGTGGATTCAAGGGCCGAAAGTCATGGGCCAACGCGAACTCCTGGAACTTCTGCCACACCCTATTGTAGGCACGGTTCGTGCTGGCTTTCCTAGAGAGCAGAAGCACCCTAGTGTGACCAACCTCCGCCTCCCAACATCCAGGCCGTCAGGCAGAGCTTTATTGGTGCTGGATGCAGTATTGGCCCTTGAGAGAGAAGGTTCGGCAAGGGCGGCAGTGGCCGAGTGGCCCGGATGCTCAGTTGTCAAAGGAGAGGATACCAAGGCCTCTTGGGCCAATTCGGAATAACTGCAAGGACTGTCACATCTTCTCCGCAGAGCCTCCGTAGAAACTGCAGGATCAAAGGAACCGGCTGAAAGGCATATGCCTTCCGGAACGACCAATTCGCAGTCAGGCAATCTGTCGCAAGCGTCTGATGGCAAGGGAACCTCGAGAAGAATCTGAGAACTTTGGTGTTGATTCGAGAGGCAAACTGATACACTTCTGGAACGAAGCTCCACTCACCAGATCCTGAAAGACGTTGTCCAACAGGCACCACTCGTTGTTGTCTATGTGCACACGGGATAGATAGTCCACCTGGAGATTGAGGACCCCGGGAACATACACCGCCGAGATGCGAAGAAGGTAGATCTGGGCCCACGTCAGAATAGGAGAGACTTCCATCAGCAAGGAGTGACTGTGCATTCCACCCCGTCTTCTGACATAAGCCACAGCGGTGGTGTTGTCCACTTTCAGTAGGACAGACTTCCCAACGACTAGCTGCTGAAAGGCCAACAACGCTTAAAAAATCGCTCTCAATTCCAGAACATTGGAGACAACTCTTCTTGCCTTAAAATCCCATTTCCCCTGTGCTAACTGACCCAAACACGTCGCCCCCCACCCCAGCTCGCTGGCATCGGTCGAGATAATCTTCCAAGAAGTCTGGTAGAGAGACTGACAACAAAGGAGATTGTGATCCTTGAACCACCAGGTAAGACTGTTCCTCATCCAGGGAGTAATCCGAATCAACTGGTTGAAAGACTCTGTCTTCCACTGACTCAAGAACCCGGTCTGGAAAAGACGGGACCTCCATTGGGCCCACTTGACCATGGGAATCGTGGATACCATAGTGCCCACAATCCGGAGACAGTGAGACGCCGGAACGTGATCGTGAACTAGTGCCACCGACAGGCGTTGTCTGATAAGGGTAATCTTCCCCGGAGGGAGAGAGACCGTACCACGTACCGTATCCATTCTGGCCCCTAGGTACACCAGATCTTGTGAGAGGGACAGGTGACTCTTCTCTAGGTTGATGATCCAACCGAACTGCTCCAAGGTTGAGACCACTAGTGCCCGATGTTCGAGCAATAATGCTCGGTTCTGATGCAACAGAAGAATGTCGTCCAGATAATGGAAGATTTGAATGCCCTGTTCCCGAAGCAGGGCTTCTACAGCTAGTAGTACTTGGAAAACACCCTCGGAGACGTTGTGAGCCCGAAGGTCAGACAGAGGAACAACGGGCAAGCCTTCAAAAGGACTTCTGAGGCCCCTGGACCAGAGCCGAAGGACACTTCTTGGCTCTAGAAAAGTTAGAGGAAGGCCGCCAAGGACGGCAACATTTCTTCCCTGGCTTATAAGCCCGGGCCTCCTTCCCTCTACTAAACACCTCCTTCCTGAATAGCGCGTTTTACTGTTTCATCAGCTTGTGGTCCTGCGGAATTAAGCCAGACTTCCCGTCAGTGGCTTTGGCTATCGCGGTGTCCAGCTTATTGCCAAATAGAGTTTGACCTTCAAATGGGATTTTACACCACCCCTGCTTAGAGGTGGGACCAGCTACCCATGGTCTAAGCCACAAGGCTCTCCTGCCCGTAACTGCGGACAACATAACTCTGGCCAAGGACCTGATAACATCTACCGATGCTTTGGCAAAAAAAGTAGAAGACAACTTGATGTTTCTCAGGAGCGACAAGACCTCGGCTTTATCAAGATCGTCCGAGACAGCGATCTCAGCGCTGTCGACCCAGTCCTCCAGGGCCTTGGAGGTCGCCACCATGGCGACAGCGGGCTTACAGGCACTCCCAGCCATAAGGTAGATCTTTTTAAGATCTAGATCTGCCCTTCGATTCAATACATCTTTAAACATGTCGGCATCGTCTAACAGCTAAAATGGCAAACCATATAACACAAGCCGAGGGTGTCAGACAAATAATAATAGTATTTTTTTTCTAAAATAATAAAAATAATAGCATTTTTTTTTCAAAGGAAAACTCAAACCTTTTTTTATGTTTATTATTAATTACAACCCACTTTTATATGTAGATTGTAAGCTCTGCTGTAGAGCACATATTGATTATTAAACAGTTGCAGCCTTTTTGTGCTGTCAGAATAGAAAAAAAAACACCATTGGAATGCATAGCTAGATTCCTATTGGCTATTTCAATTTGCAATAGCCAATAGCAAACTAGCTATTGCACCCGCCTTCTGCTGTTGTCAATCACTAGAGGGGGACCTGATGAAGAACTGCAGATGATGGAGAACTGCAGAGAGCAGATTAAACCTTTCCAGGAGAAAGTGTCTTTCTCCTGGGCAGCCGGTAGCCGCTATCTAATAGAGGGAGACTCCCTGTGATCCCTGGCAAATTGTCATTCGTCCCCCTGAGGGGGTCGTGACCCACAGGTTGAGAACCGCTGGTATAAAGGCAACGTGACATGCCTCGCTAGTCTCATGAGGGCTGCATCCACGACAGGTGACTCCTCCAGATGCTTAAACTCCTCTTTTTTAAAGGGATATAACTTGGAGAACCTATTGCGGAAGGAAGCCTTCCTCTCCACCTGCCCCCATTCCTCCTGGATGATATCTTTAATCTCATCCATGAAGGGAAATGACAACATCTCCTTCTTAACATGTTTGAAATACCGTCTCTTCCTATCCGGCTGTTCCACAGCCTCCTCCCAAAGAAGAGCCTGCCGAACAGCTTTAACGAAGGGCTGAACTAAGGAAAAATCAAAACCTTCAAAGTGGCCATCTCTTCCTCAGAGGAGGAAGAATTAGAACGGGGTTAAGAAGAATCACGACCCTTACTAGAGTCGACAACTCCAGATGGGTCAGACCTAGCCTTGGAGACTGGTCTCTGGCTCGGCCCACTCTGCTGGAGAACCTGAGCGGCAGACAACTCACATAAAGTGTCCTGAAAGACTGTCTTCATCAAGGACATGACTTGCGAGGTGTCCGCATCCCTGTCTTTAGTGGCCTCGTAAAAACATGACTGGCAAGCAGTCTTCCCAGGCAAGGCCCTATTGGAACAAGCCCAACACCCCTCGGGCTGCGGTTGCAGATGATGAGAAGGACCCGGCTGTGCAGAGGAAATCCGCTGGTTTACAGACGGAGACCTGTAGCAAAACCTCCTATCGTATCGCTGAGAACGTTTGGCTGCAGGAGAAGGAGACCTCCCCCGACTGGAAGTAGAGGATCGTCCATGCTCACGGCCACCCCGAGACCCGGACCTAGAACTGGAAAACACGAAAGGATAAGAAACAAACTACTGACCTCATACCGTGACCTGTGCACAAACAGCAGGTGCCCACCTTCTCTGTGACTGGCGATCTTTCGCAGGGGAAGGCTTATCCAGAGGCATTCTGAAAGTGACATGACTCAATCAATATTTAAGATGAAATATAGCAGACACCACATGCAGAGATGCATGACCACCCACCTGCATGCAGGTTTCCACAGGCCCTACCGATTAGTAGGGGAGTACAGCAGGAGGACACATCCATTCACACAGCGAATGCCCAGCAGACTAAATAGTAGCTAGCATGTCGCTCAGCCCCTAGGCTCCGCCCCAAGGCTCCGCCCAGAGATTGGAATGTGTAGTAGAATGCCACCACGTTCCCACCATCCCCCGATGAAGGCCCACCTGGTCCCGAAACCGAAGGCTGCCCAGCGGCGGGATAGACAGAACCGGAGCGCATACCGGAATGCTCCAACCACCACCGCCAGAACGAACCATGGACGAAAACCGGAAGTCGGTCGGAGGCGGAAGTGACGTCAATGGAACGCACGGCGTGCGTTCCAACAATCGCCGGCCAGACCACACAGCTCCCAGCCCCATCGCACCGTGCTGAATCAGAAGGGATATAATTCCCACATACAGACAAGCCTCCCCCATGCCGCAACATCACAGTGTCTTGCACCTGGTTCACTAGCTCGGAGGATCGCCAGCGGGGACTTCCAGCAACTAACCTGTTTAAGGCAGCAGATAAGGGACTTCGCCAAACTGTAGATGGCGGCCAGCAAGGATCTTATCCCCGCAAGGTAGGCACACTGCATACAAAACCTGTAGGATTAGGGAGGGAAAAAAAGAACAGCTAGCTGTGGCGACTCGTGCAAATTTATGAGATACAATCCTGATTAGGGGGAGGAGTGGGGGGTTAACCCATTCGTGTGGTGCCATGGAGCTGACAGGAAAGTACCACACAGAAACAAATCCCTCTCTAGTCTTACAAGGACTCCCACCCCCCAAGCCCCCTCCTTTCACTCACATTTGACAGCAGCTAAACTAATCCTCATACCTATAATGGCCCCAAGAAAAAACGTGCCCTAATAAAGTGATAGTCCTGTTATGTGAAAGAATGTGTATATATACTGCATATGTGTGGATGATAGTGCAAGTGCTCATTCACCAAATAAATCCATATGTTTTTAACAATATTCCCATTAGTTATAAATGTCCAAAAGTTAAATGCCCATTACATACCAAATAGATCAGACCCCTTACTATCTTATTCTACTATCTTATTAACAATGATACCAATAATAAATTATTATCATGTCCCAATAAGTAAATTGCAAGCATGAGCTTCTGCAACTGAACATGATGTTCCAGAAAATTATTGCCCTTGTTGCCCATTGGTAGTATATCTATGGGGGATATGATATCTAACCATTTTATCAATATATTCTACTTGGGTTTATTGACTGCCCTAGAGTTTGCTGGAATAATTTGGGTTGGTTCCTAGTATCAATATTATGCACTCACACCTGGCTGCATCCTAATGTTATACTACACGATTGATATTTGTTTATAGATATCCTGAGGCAGAGATTGCGCTTCTCATATTTGATCGCCGTCAGATTCTCTCTATCCTCTCTGTTGTCCTTGACCGTTTCTGGGGATGACTCCCAGGCAGTGCGGATCCACTCACCACTAATGTCCCACTTATGGTATTTATGTATGTATTTAATTGTTTAAATTTTGTCAGTAGTTAGTTAATTATGTTTGAAATATTAATATACTGATTTGCATATTCATGTGAATCTTAAAGGTTACCTCCAACTTCTTGATGAAGCTTCGGCGAAATGCATAGATGGCTGGACGCAGTACAGACTTGCAGTATATCTTACTCTGATTATGACTATGTATAAAATGATTTATTATAATTAAATTTATGTTAAAATAAGTTAATTGTATCTATCATGCATGTATCATGCACATGTACAGAGTCCAGGGAGGTTTTATGCTGTTTGATCATGAATACTAGTGGGTATATTTTTTATCATGTGGATCATGTAATCTTTTAATAAATAAATGTTATTTTACTATGTAATTTTGTCATTATTATGTTGTATTATCCCAAATTGCATTTTGACACCTTTAAAAGCCCCATCTATCTCTTTTTTTGTGTTGATTACATAAAATTAAACCTAGACAATAATATTTGTTAGAATGAAAAAAGTTAATTGTCATCCATCTTGGTCAATTTTGTACAATAACTGTTTCATACTACTGGAAGCAACAAGATGCTTTGACTATCAAGGAATACATAAAAGAAAAAGATAGCATTTATTAGTTGAAAGAACAATTTTGGACAGCGATCATAAATACAACTATTTTCTTAGCATTCTGTTTCACTGGAAAACTAAGGTTAAGACTGAAATATTGCTAGACATTATTAACAATAACAGTCATTAAAGACACATAAGTTCTACCCGAATTTTCTAAAAGCATTGTCCACAGATGTTTTGTTTTAAACCTAATAAACATATATATTCTTCTAAATCTATTTAATGTAATAAATAGTTAAAATTGATTGAACTTGATATTACTATCATAAGAGAAATATGTAAGTTGCTATTGTTAACCTCTCCTTCTCAAAATCCTATGTAGAATAGATTGGATTCTGTGAATCACAGACGTGAAACAAATATAGCATTGATGGCATGCTTACGCTAGGTGTGTTAAAAGAATAGAAAAATACACAGCTGGACAAATGCCTTCATATTTTGAAGGTAGCCAGCAGTAGTAGCCTCTATTTGTCGCTCATGAAAGATGTACTGTATCGTTTATCTGAAAGCATTTTTTCCCCCCAGCCCTAAGATAAGGTGTCAGTGAACCAGAAAGCATACATGGTTATTCACTACTACTAAAGGGTGAAGAGCCTGGAGAAGGCAGGAGAAGTGAACAATCTAGGACAGGGGCGCCCACTATTTTTCATCTGGAGATCTACTTTTCAAATGACGAGCTCATTGAGATCTACCAACGAAAAAACACCTGCATTCAGGGGCGGGAGGGGGCGTGGGCTGCGCAGGCAGGCCCCTCGCCCACAGTGCGATCGCCTGCATTAGTGCCTGTGTTCCAGTCAGCGGCGTATTTACACCTTGTGCTGCCCCAGTGCTCCTCCCCAATGAGAAACTTATGAATGAACAGGAGGTGATGTAAATCACCTCCTGTTCATTCATTTATAACTGGGGACACATAGTACTATGTGTCCCCAGTTATTTACAAACACTGGAGTGATCAGCCGATCGCTCCAGTGTTTGTCCTACACAGAGGATTGGTACATACTAGTGACATGTACCGATCCTCTGCCGCTCGTCCACGCACACGGGGGCTGCAACTTCTCTGGATCCCCCTGCTCTCCCGGGCAGAGGCAGCGGGGGATACGACGAGCCGCGGGGGGCGTAGCCGCGGTGACAGAACGGACGAGCAGTGAGGGGAGAGAGAGGCGCCGGCTGTCAGATCCTGGACGAGCGTCTCTCTCTCTCTCCTCACTGCTCTGCATTAGTTAGTGACAGCGGCTCTGTCCTCCGCCCTCCCCCACCGCCGGTTCCTTCACTTCTTCTCGGATCCCCGCTGGGGAGAGCAGCGGGGATCCAGAGAAGCGGCGGGAGGAGAGGACATGGCGATCTACCAGTGATCGCTACGCGATCGACTGGTAGATCGCGATCGACGTTATGGGCACCCCTGATCTAGGACAACATAGCTAATTTGGAAAGATTCTCCAATTCAGCTCACTTTCCAGTTCAGCTATGTTGTCCTAGATTGTTCACTTCCCCTGCCGTCTCCAAACTCTTCACCCTTTAGTAATGAATCCTGATAGTATTGTCAGAACTATTGGGGCTAAAAGTAATGAAACTATAAAGCCTATACATATTATTTTACATATTGGAACATGGACATCCTGGAAGCCATCTTGGTTCTGTCTATTCTATCAGTATATTAGGTGAATTTGAGTTCATGGTTTCTGAACAAAGACTCTAACATCAGCGATTCTTAGAGCCTTACCACATACATTCCCAGGTTGTAAATTGTGGGGTATCAGACAAAAACCACCAGATAAAGACTGGCCATAGTACCAGACTGTGTTAGAATGAGATTGATGGAACTGCCATGTCTCAAACTTAAAGAACAAAAGAGACTAGGATTAATTTTTCTTTTCTCATTAGTGGAAAAAGAGTTCATTATAAAAGTTACCTTATATACAGTATTATTATTATTTGAAAGAAATTGTATTAGCAATAATTTAAATTGTATTATTAGTATTGCATGAAGTATCTACATACATATGTAGATATATATGTATACATATATATACAGTATATATATTTACAATATCCAACCTATATTCCTTATATATTATTTGGTTGTACTCATTGAAACATATTAGTATATATTATTAATATAGTGTTTTTTTAAAAACAATACAAATAATTATGATGTGAGTATGAATGTGAGTAACCACTGTGTCAGTATAAATTACTTAATTCTCAAGGTATTTGGAAGAAAAGTTAATTGTTGTTGTTCAGACTTTCTCAACGCAATATATTTATTAAAGAGACAGTAAGTCAGACAGGTTCTGTCACAGAACAGACCGCCCTGTTAAATTTAGGGTTTTGTTCAAGGCTTAGGTCAGAGGTTATCTCAAGGAATAATATTGAAATTTTAAGGAAAAATCCAAAATTATTTCTAGTCCAATATTGCCCTCTTCAGGTAGTTGCAGGGATAGTTTTTAGAAAAGTGATACCTTCCTGACGCTATAATCAGGATGAGATAAGCCATCTGCGTCCACATTTTGGGTAATAAAAGTTTGGAGAAAGTTAAGAGTGGGAGAATGGAAAGATTGAAAAAAACAAAAGAATATACTGGAGGACGTACATAGACACTGGAGGGAGAGATCTGAAGCTCATTGATGGGCTGACCAGGGGAACTGAACCAAAGAGGACCTGAGCATCTCTTGTCCCTACACTGACACAAAGCTGGCACCTCTTAGACAAACGATTTTTCAATTATTGGTAAAGTATACATTTCTATTTATCTGCAGGCAATTGACTAGCCATATGCTGTAAATGTAACTAGACCATTTGGTCATTGTTAGTATCAAAATTAAATTGGAGTCAAATTTATAACTGCAGTAGAATCTACATTCCTTTTAATTTTGGGAGAAGAAGCTGATTTCAGTTTCCAGTCGATGGTTTAATTGTGATATATACATAAAAATAAAATAACTTTGTGGAAGTTTGTCTTTACCATAAATAGATTCTTGGCTGATAGCCAGTTCTGTGCATAGCATTTTGAGTTAGTTCATGCACAGTAGATATTTGAGCTTGTGAATATCTGTTGGCTGGGAGAGGTCACGTGTCAAATCTGCACATTATGTTGTCACATTCTGTTTAGTTATTGAGAACCTATTAATTGCATTCCAGTAGTTACTTAGTTTTGTTTCTGTAATACTTGAAATAATATCCTGTGGTTTTATTTTTCTTATTATCTTTGTTGATCAATATTATTGAAAATTGGATCCATATTTTTTAATGTCACCTGTTTTGATTATTATTTTACACTGATTTTAGTTAATAAATATATGTATATTTTTGCACATCATTGTTCTTATTTTGTCTTCAGGTTAGTGCAAATAAAGAACTCAAGTTATTTGTTGATTTGTGAAAATAAGTTGGGAATCTCCTTAATTACAGATCCTTGCTTGTTTTCATGAATACAAAACTGTTTATTTTATCAGAGTAAACATTCTGACAGTATTAGAAGATCAGCTAATTAGCAATTCCAGAAGTGGTAGCCTCCATGGTTCTCTCAGTGCTAATTCCAACCAAAATGTTTCCTTAGATTTAGACAGCATTGGGAACGGTAAGAGCATAGTTACATCGTTAGTCAAGTTGAAAAAAGACCCAAGTTCATCAAGTTCAAACACAAGTCCATCGAGTTCAAACACAAGTCCCAACGAGTTCATCCATTGGACCTTTGTCAGCTTTCTTTTACTGTAACTAAACCCATTGGGAGAATTTTTCCTCACTTCCTGTGTCATCATTGCAACAGGATGTGAGTAAAATCTTTACAATAGGACACAGGCAGTAATAAAACATTTTCTTAAAGTAAAGTGGGAAAGTGCTATGATTAAGATGCGCTGCTAGGGCAGAAACGCGCTTGCAGCTTTTTTGTCTGCTATTTTAATGCCATTGAAAAAGAAAGTTTATATTTAGAAGATGTAAGTGCCAATTTTCTACAAGTATGTGATTGATAAAGGTCTGGCATATATCTTTGCTGGGCACTGGGGTTCCAGTGGAGGGTTTGGGTTTGAGGTGGCAGAGCAGCTCTTTCTTTGGATTAAAGTGGGGAATGGTTAAAACCATTTTAACTTTTTTTCACTGCAATCTCTTTCCCTATTGGGGTTAATTCTAGACTTCCTGTGTGGACACCAAGGCAGGAAGTGAGGTATATGTTCTGAACAGGGCAACCCAGGCAGCAATAAAAACTTGACAGAGGTTAAAGCCCTTCCCAACTCAAAGTGAAACCAAAGAAATGTGTTTTGGCTGTTGTTCTTTAAATGCAATATTTAAGAAACAGCTGCATAGCAATAATCCAAAAGCTCTCACAATAAAACCACAGGAAGTGTGTATACATTGTGACAGGACAGTGTCATGTCACTATGGTGATTGGTGTGTTTGGCGCCCAGGACTCTCGGCCAGAGGGGCTGAGAGGGTCCAGGAAACATACAGGGGTCCATTCACGAAGCTGCCGAAGGATCTGGCCGTAGCTTTGGCCGATCCTTCGGCTAGCTTTGGCCCCAGGACCCCTTCGTGATCTTACGGCTGGCTCCGGCCACTTTCAGAGAGATCAGCGTCCCTGGTTACCTGCTAAAAGCAGGAAAAGCATTGGGACATTACTATTGGCTATTTAAATTTGCAATAGCCAAAAGTAAACTAGCATTGTACCCGCCCTCTGCTGCAGTTCCCCATCAGGTCCATCAGCAGTGGGCGGGTACAATGCTAGTTTACTATTGGCTATTGCAAATTGAAATAGCCAATAGTAATGTCCCAATGCTTTTCAATGGGAAAATTATTATTATTACAGTGTTACAGGGAAGGAGCTGGGTTTCCAGTTATTTCTGGGTTTTCTGGAGTGTAACTGGGATCTGAGTCTCTGGAGATTTCTAAGAGTCTTGGGCGGGTTGAAATCTCCATTCCTGGGGCCAGGTGCAGCCAATTGCCAGGCCAGACCATCCAGGTGGCTGATAACAGCCCTATTAAGAAATTGGAGAGAGAGAAGGAGGCAGTTAGTGGTGCAGGAGTCAGTGTGGTGTGGGCTGCAGGCACACGTGGAACAGCCTGGGGGGCTGGAAGGCTTGGAGAAGCTGAGAGAGCCAGGCACACAAGGTGTGTGGGTGTGAAGTTGAATGCTGCTCAAGTACACAAAGTATTCCTGAGGAGAATTCTGTTGAGGAAAACAGTAAAGTCCTGGGACTGGGACACTGAACAGGACCACCTGTAAATGGTGAGATGATATGTATGCTGAAGAAAGCTATTTTGTTGGATTTTCCTTTTCTGCCTTTGGAATGAATAAAAGACTATTCTTTTTCTGTGAAACGGCTTCGTGACTGGTCCTTAAGCACTCACCATATGTGCTAGATTCCCCTAATATCACAACATGTACTTAGAGATCACATTTAAGAAGTTCCATGGTTACCTTTTACATCAAGTTAACTTTTTTTCTGCAGAAAATTTTGCTTTAAATGCTTCATTCTGCTATTAATTGTACAGTGGGATTTAGAGAAAAAAAAGGACAGAAGACTGAGCAATTTGTGTACACCTAATTTATTTCAATGTCTTTTTTTATTGGTTTCATTTTTGACATGGAAAATTGAACAGTTTGTGTACAAAGACAACATGCAGGGCCTTCCTATTGTTTAATAATTATTTTATTGACCTTTCTAAGGCACCTTTATGCTAATTGAATGTTCTCAACAACAAACCTCTATTATCCATCAAGATTTTTGCACAGCTGTGAGCTTAAGTGGAACTTATAATGTATGTTTGGTGACCTTAGATGAACTTTTAGTAAGGTGTTTCCATACAAATAGCTCAGGTAGATTCCAGACTTTATTGATTAATGGAAGTACAGATCCAAGCACTTTCCAGACATTTCCAGCCCGAGCATTTACAGGAGATCTTTAAAGTGACACTAAGCTCAGAAGTTAAATCCTAAAAATGCATTTAAGGCCCCTTTTAAACTGGCCGATCTGGAGAGGCTCCATTAACAGATCCTCTCCTGATCAGAGCAGCACGGATTGCATGTCACCACTGTATCCGTATAGTAAAACTGAAAGTGCCGGACCCCATGCAAGTCTATGGGGAATCTGATGTAAACGGACATGTGTTTGTTTACATCAGATTACTTCAGGTCCCACATGATCCGGTCCATCGGAACAAATCAATGATCTGTCTGTTTTACCGGACCGAGCCAGAGCTGAAGCTAACAGTGTGTAAACTGACTTGCCCGTTTAAACCTTGCTGCCCGTCGCATTCCATAGAGTATCTGATCGGGTTAGGCTGAAAAACTCACCGGCGGACGTGATCGGACCACTCATTTGCAAGGGCCCTAAGTACCCTAACTATTAATAAAAATGTATCTTATTTGTGTATCACTGGGATGTAGATCCTCAAATCATCCCTGAATTGGTGCTGACACTGTTCTGCCTTGTGCAGGGTGGTTACTTTTGTTCCCCATGGTCCCTATGTGTGTTGTAAAGTAGCCACCGCTCCAAGCTCGCTCCTGTGATGGACTACAATCTCAATACAAATTAGTAAACTAAACATGAGATTGTATTCTATCATGGGAGTGAGCTTGGAGTGGTAACTACTTTAGTGAATGAGGAAAAACTCTGTGAATGTTTACTTTCTAAATAAATAATGTCACTTAGAGGGTTATTCACTAAGGAGCCGAAGGATATAGCTGGAGCTTTGGCTAATCATTCGGCTCCCTCGGTTAAAGTTTTTTTTTTTAAAGTCTGGCCTGTTTATTTCTTTTTTACTTTTAACCCTTTAGTGAATGAACAGGGGTACAAGTACGTGGGGAAGCATCTGGGAGCCCCCTTTATGAAGGGGGGTACCCCTATGCAAATAAGCCCCCCTGCCTGCAGACCTCCACAACCAACGGGTCAGGGCTTGTGGTGAAAAGGCCCTTCTCCCCATCGGCATGGGTATTTTTTTACTTTTTAACTTGGGGTCCCTCCTAACTTTCCTACCAGACCTAAAGGGTCTGGTATGGATCAGGAGGGAGACCCCGCACTGTTTTTTTTTATTTTGTTTACATTTATTTATTCTGCTCGCTACCTCCAAGCCATATGTGAATAGGGGCAAGCGGCAGCAAGCGGCCGGATGTTTGGCTCAGCCAATCCAGATGTTGAATCTATGGGCAGTGCTCAGTGCTGAGTGATTGGCAGCTTCCCTGCATGCCCTGAGATCCTCAAATCCTGAACTAACTTTCCTTATACTAGCCCGGTTTGTTTGACTACTCTTCTGCTGTTCTGAAACACTACAACCACAGCTTGACTCTTGACCTCGGTTCTGCCTGCTGCTTAGTACTGCATGTATCTTCACATTTCCAAACTCAGTCTGTATCCTGATTTTGGTCATGCCTTCTGATTTGGTACCTCACTGACTGCACATTGACTACCTGGCTTACATCTGACCACGGCTTATTCTACACTGCTTCCTCCAGTGTGCGCCTCCTGAAATTACTTCCTCTCTGAAGTTCCCCTACCAAACCAGCATCTTCTGTCTGCAGCAAGTCATCCAGCAATCATGCCCCTCTGAGCCCTGATACACATGTTCCTCTATCCAGGGGTTTTAGGACTGGAGTTGCAAGAGAGGTCGCCCTCATCACTTTAAGCTCCCCTAAGGTACATGACAGACATATTCAAAACTGAGTGGATGCAAACCTTGTGTATTGAATTAAAAGAGAACTATGGGGTAAGTATTTTTCCTCATAGTTCTCTTAAGGGTCACCGGAGGACATATACTAGCGTCCTACCATGACCCAAAGCTCAGTATATCACGAGCTACAGCTCGTGGTATACTGAGACCGCCACAGCCGGGACGGATCCCGACATTACTGTCGAGATCCACCCAGCTGCGTGAGTGATAGCTGGCTCTGCCTATCTAGAGGCAGAGCCGGCTATGCCCACCCCCTCCTCCGTCCGTTCCTCCATTCAGTCCTGGTGGATCAGAGCGGGGAGGGGGGAATCCCTGCGGGGAACTGTCACAGCTCTCTGCAGGGAGATGATCGAGAAGTGAGCGAGTTCTCCTTTAAATCTAAAAAAAATGGACGATGGACTAAATACATTTCCAGATGGGTGTCTGAACATTGTTTTTTACATATACAGCAAAAAAAAAAAAAAAAAACTATGAATATTCTACCAATTATTTCACACTTTATTAACCAATTGACCCCTTCTGGGTAAAAACCTCAAATTCACTTTACTTTCACCCTGTCCATAAAATCTCCCCCGGTTTTCCTACGACTTCCATCCACAACAATAGCTAACGAGCTGTGAATGACTACTCAGGGGTCATCCAACACAAATATTGAATCTATTTGAATATATTAAAACATATCAAGTAATTATGGCTTGTAGCTCAGTAGACAGGAAGATTTTAGAATACTGTATGTACCTCAGTTTTTCTGTTTACAGCAGGGATTTTGTATATAGACTTCTGGATTAGCTGTGTATTGTCCATCATCTCTCTAAACAGGATATTTCCACTGTCCAATCTTACTGTAAACCTGTAGATAATATTCATGCATACATCCATTTATCTTCACTGCCCATCTATACATCATTCTATCTATCTTATTTCTATCTATCTACCTACCTAAAATACATCTGTCTGTCAATCCAAATATCCATCTGTCTTCTACCAATCTGTATATCCATTTATCCATCCATGTAACCACCCATCCAGTTAACTATATGCAATATCTCTATATCTATGCACCTCTTTCTTTATCTTACATCCATCCTTACAGTTATCTATCTATACATCAGCACTTCCTCTCTGTCTGTCTGTTTATTCATTCAAACATCTGTTCATCAATCTGTCTATCTATCCATTTAGCTATGTGTATCCACATATAAATTTAAGCACCCATCCACTTCTATCTATCTATCTATCTATCTATCTATCTATCTATCTATCTATCTATCTATCTATCTATCTATCTATCTATCTGTCTATCGTGGCAGCAGGCAGATGGGGATGTCTGGTATAGCCATTATGGCAGATTTGTAGGGCCCAGTTATAGGTGTAGGGCTGAGGTTCTTACTCTAGGTGGAAGAGTTGAGAGTGCTGGAGGCCTAGAGGTAACCTGCCCAGCTGAAGGAAGCTGGCTCATTAGGGCCTCCATAAGATATCCCAGGCTGCTGAGTGAGTGGTTCCAGCTGGGTGACAGAGGAGGTCTCAGCAGGAGGCAGGAGGGCTCCACCCTGGAACCAGTCTGTGAGTCAGGCAGACTTGGGAGCAGTACAGCTGTATGGTGGCAATCCGCCTGTGTGGCAATCCGCCTGTGTGGCAAAAGACAAGCACGGCCTTTGAATACAGCCTGTGTGGCCAGAGGTTTTGGTTGAAGGAACCACCTGAAGTCGGTGAGATGTTTGTTTGTGTGTTTGTTTGATGACAGAAAACGGTACTTTATGTTTGAAAACCCCTGCGAGGGAACACCTGTGTGGACTTTTCTTTTGAGTTGTGAGTTAAAGGAGAACTATGGGGTTAGGGCTTTTCCCCATAGTTCTCCTAAGGGTAACGGGAGGACACAAACTAGCATCCTCCCGTCACCCAAAGCTCAGTATACCACGAGCTGTACTGAGACGCTGCAGCTGAAACGGATCCCGACAAATATGTCTGGATCAACCCAGCTGCGTGACTGACAGCTGGCTCTGCCTATCTAGAGGCAGAGCCAGCTGTATCCGCCCCCTCCCCCATCCGTTCTGCCAGTCAGCGTTGGAGGATCGGACAGGGGAGGGGGAATCCAGTCACTCCCCTGTCACGGCTCTCTGCAGTGACAGGATCGAGAAGTGAGCGAACGCCGGTATGTGTCCGCTCACTTCCCGATCTACTGAGCCGACCTGTGACAGTTTCATTGTCACAAGTCGGCTAGAACTATGAGGATGAGTGAAAATCACTCACCTCATAGTTCTCCTTTAATAAAAGTGGGCAAAGAAGCCCTTAAGGCCCCATTCACACACGAATCAGCCTGCAGGTACAGCTCCGTGCTGCGTGCGGGGCCGTACCACCTCAATTGCAGGTCCGTGGGGGTGCAGGTTTTCTGGCCGGGACGCATACAGGATCCATTCCGGCGGCGTATGAATACGCTCACCTGCACCCCTACGGACCTGCAATTGAGGTGAGCGTAGGGGGGGCGTACGGCTGCGTAGCCCCATAGAGAAGGACGGGGACTGCGTACTAATCACACGCAGCACCTGTCCTTCCCGGCAGCTGCTTGGTACGGCCCCGCACGCAGCACGGAGCTGTATGTGCATGCCGATTCGTGTGTGAATGGGGCCTAAAAGGTGAAAAGCGAGTGGTGTCCTTAATGTGCTATCGTTTGGAGCTAATCCTCACACTATCTATCTATCTATCTATCTATATTTCTGTCTATCTACCTGTATATGTAAAATCCAATGAAATTTTGAAGTAAATAAATAATACATTAGGCATTAGGGATATATGAGAACTGCGTAAAAAGAATAGTTGAGCAAGCATCCTAAACTTCAGAGCCAGTTATTCCCAGCACCACTGCCCCTCACATGAAGCAGAATGCCAAATTGTCCCTAGGCATTGCTCATTACATAAGTCTCTTAAGTCTAGTCACATCCTAATTTTCTCTTAGGCATGTCAGTGATATTCCGTTAGCAAGAACTCCAATAAATCGATACCTGAAAATCCCTAGATTCAGTTATTTATTTATTGATTTGTTTTTCTTTTTTAAATTGCAATTGTTTTCTGCTGTGTTTGAAAACAAATAAAAACGGTGAATTCTACTGTGACAAATTAACATTTTATGAGTATTAACAATGTAGTACTTTATTCCACATAAAAAGTGAAAGGATTGTGCCCTAATATGCCATTCTTAATGTGCCATTATTTTTTTATTTACCTGCATTGTTGTCTATCATAATCTAAATTTAATTCAGTGACCTAGTTTACTAAAGATTATGCATTAACATTGTCACATCAATGCATCTGTGAACCCATGCCAAACTACCCAACTGTATTCTCACAGTATTTACTTTATGCCCTGAGATGTCCACATCACGTACAGTGCACATACAGCATAGAGGCAGCACAACTAAACTAATAATAAGATTTTCTCTTATGTCTTTTAGGATACTGCAGAAAGCAGGTTCTGACCAGGGTAAGCACAATGCTGTGAATCCAGTATATATATA
>NW_017307515.1:346000-351896 GCF_000935625.1 Nanorana parkeri
ATATATATACAGTATATTCTTTGGAATCTGCGGCATACACTTGTTGCTGGCATAGGGAAAGCTGCCCTTTGTTTGCAGCACATCACCGCAAACCTGGGTAGTATAGTAAAGTATTTGCCACGGCTGCAATTGAAGAATGACATTCCCCTTTGTATGTGGCTGACACAAATTGGATACGAGTGGATAGGAGGGATGTAAGGGAGAGTCAGTACAGCAGGAAGGACTTTGTCCTTGGTCGGGGCAGTATGCAGAGGACTATGGATCAGGGGCAGCTTGCAGCTATCCTATCCTACTGTATAGCACTTCTCCCGCAAGTACAGATTCACGGCTACAATTTGTCATTGTTTGCTGCAGGGTAAATATGGTTTTCCGTCGCGTGGTTAGTGTGGTCTTCCATCACAAAAAATATGTGTGGCTATAGTCTCTCAGATAATACACTCTAATATTTACTTCAAAATAAAACCTGTCTCCTCACTCCCCTTTACAGTGGGGCCTACCCAAGATCCTTACATACTGTCCAGCCACTATAGAATATTTGTGGCTTTTGTCTCTGAAATATTACACTCTAATGATTATCTCAAGATAAAACCTGCATCTTTTATTTTGACCTACCCAAGCTATGTAAATACTCTCCAGCCACTGTACAATATTTGTGGCTATTGTGCCTGAAATAATTGCCTGTGGCTATTGTGGCTATTGTCTCTGAACACTAAAATGATGGACACTAACTTCTAGCTTCCAGACAGATGATATCTTACACCAACCAAAACTCACTCTTTATACTCAACACACTGCCATAAGTGTTAGAAGGGAGTGGCTCCAAGGGAACTTTGTCTCATATATGATGGCATTGTCCACTGATTCAATGATTCTAGATAAAAGCTGCCAGGTGCATCTCCATCATAGCTGGGACAGTGCTGTCACTTGATTTGTGGACTTACCTATTTCACTGTCTCAATAAACAAGTTAGTACCAACAGTGACTCCACTGTACATTACATTGAAACTCCTCCACCATTCCATCTACCAAGGGTTGGTTTAATAAAACAGACCAAAAAGGACTTATGGAATAAATCACACATAACTTGAGAGACACCTCCTCCAAATTAAAAGAACATGGAATGTGTGGACCAGCTTTAAAACTCCCTCCGCATATATTGAGTTCTATTAGCAAGAACTGTTATTTTAACTCCACCTGAACTGTCTGCTGTCTATAGACAATTCATAGATTTTCACAATTAACACCAGTCAGAGCCTAGGAATATTTAAGGGACAACAATCTATGTGAACAGTTTTGTGAACTGATTTTATATGCAAAATACCACAGAAATCAGTAATACATCATACATGCAGTATGATCCCTGTTGTGGAGTTCATATTTAACACATTAGCACAAAGAACAGTGTGAGTGCAATGTGCATTGATCAATAGGAGACAATTAGAGATTATATCTTAACTTACTACATTTTTCAGAAAACACACTAGTTGACTTCCCGCTACTAAAGAGAGATTTCATTTAATTTTCTATTGTATATCTAGGACAGGAAGTGAAGGGAAATCTATCCACTGGAAACATTCCAAACTTTATCCCTATTTTATCTAAAAATGATTTGGCTTTAGATATACATTTCAGATACATTTCTAAGACTCAAAAAACAATTTACATTTATTAATTTGTCAAAGTGTGACTAGCTGACTGGTGCACAACTCATGTTTACAAGTTGTTTTGTCCATTGTGATATTGCTTTATTTCCTTTGAGTGCTGCCATCATTTACAGCACACACCATTCAATGCAGACAAAGACTAATCCATGTGCACTCAGTCTCCCAGGTGTAAAACAACCCTCAACCTGCATTAGTGATGTGTCTGTACAACTTGAAGAGAGTTGGCAGGCAAAGTTGGAGGTAACAAATCACTCAAAGTTGTATGCATACAATATTGGGCTCTGCTATTTCTTTCACAAAGGGAACAGACCCATCCTGAAAGCAATAGACTCATTCCTGATTCAGGTTACCATTAGATTACAAAAAAGTCTAATAGCACTGTTAATTACTCTTAGCAGTCAAGATCACTACTTTAAAGGAAATTGCTGTTTTTGTCCTATTATTGTTGGAAACTTAGTTACTTTATGCATTGAGGCCAACCTCCACACCATCCACCACTTTGCTAGCCTACCCACCAAACCAATTAATCTTACTTTGTCTGCATTCCCCCACATGTCATCCCTTCCCTCCAAGTGATAGTGTCTGGGCTTGAAGATTGGTCCAAGCAATATATCATAGGAGGAGGTCACACATTGATCCATACCTGAAAGAACCTGGTATTCTGCAAGAGTTTCAAGAAGTGGGGCAAAGTGCAATGAAGGTGAGTATCAGTGAGTCGGAGGTTGGGCTAGTAAGAAAATTACAGAGTTTCTTTAAGGGATAGAAGAGATGTCTGTGGGTGGAAGAGCAGTTAGACAGATAGATGTACCTGCACTTGACTTGTTGACTATGAAAAGTCAACATCTGCTTATTACTGAAACAGTTCATATGTATGTTTACACAGCTTTACTACAATAGTTAGCCAGATTATTAATACATTATATCCTATATAACTCTAATGTGCAGTATGCAAAGTGCTGCATAAATTGTTGGCACCATATAAATACCTGTAGTAATAATAATAATAATAATAATAATAATTAGAGAAATCTTATCTTACATTTCCAATAGCCTCAGGTTTTGTACTATACATAAAATCACATTTTATTCAATTTTTTACTTCAATAAATAATTTTACAAGTTAGAAAACATCGATCGAAAATGGCATTTTTTTCTAGCAGTTGTCATAGATATGACCCACCTGTAATTATTATTGCTCCTTTTCTAGGCAAACAATTTTTTGCTCAATATGGTGCCATATGTTCAGACATGCAAAATGAGACGTTCAATTTTATTTGTAAAGTAGATTTCAAGAGCACAGGTCTGCATTAAAT
Source organism: Nanorana parkeri (assembly GCF_000935625.1). Taxonomy (NCBI): domain Eukaryota; kingdom Metazoa; phylum Chordata; class Amphibia; order Anura; family Dicroglossidae; genus Nanorana; species Nanorana parkeri. The sequence goes on from NW_017307515.1 coordinate 348,978, forward strand.
GTTCAGAACAATTTATTGTGTGTATCAGAATATAAAGAAGCCAACCCTGAACATTTGGCACACTGGACATCACAGCACAAGGAGCCTGGCTTCTTGAATTGCAAGCCCGGGAAATGGAGCCTGACACTGTGAATCATAAGCCAGAGGGAAACAGCCTGGCTTGCTTTAGCACAGGCCAGAGAAATAGAGCTTGACTTTGTGTGCTTAAAGCAAGACAAAACAAAGCCTGGTTTGTATTACCATAAGCTCGGGACACAGAAACTGGTTCCCTGTACTGGGAGTCAGAGTAATAGAGCTTAACTTCTAGCACTAGAAGCCAAGGTAAAGCAATGAATTCCAGTTCAGTTTATCAGTATCTGACATTGTACTCTATCCAAAAGTAGACTAGGTCCAAATATTCTTTTCCTCAAATCTAGTGCACCTGTGATCGCCACTGAAAAGCTGTAAAACTTGCACACTGTTATATGTTTAATACTTCATACAAAAATATAAAAATAGCTGCCATGTTGTAAAATCCATATGTGTTATTTAGGCAAATATATTGCTTAAATTTGGACTACAGACAACCAGCTAAATACACAGCTGAAATATTTATGTAGGAAGGATTTGTAATTCAGTTCAACCAGTCATGTCTTCCAAGCACTCCTGCCAAGCAACACAGTCAGGTTCTCAAACTCCAGTAGGGAAGCATGAGTTGGTCAGGAACTCACCCACCAGTCTAATCATTAGCATTTTCATGATGAAGGGTCATTAAAGCCAGGAGGCCAAGACCAGATTTCGCAGTGGCAAGTTGGTTAAATTGACAATACCTTTCTGGAAAATGTGCCTACCTAAATAATTTTGTAACATATATAAGTTTTTTTTTTTTAGCATAGGACACAATTTTGAATGCTGTTGATCTGCACATTGCAGCTATGACATAGTTAAACAATGGAAGAGCAGCAGCATAATAATAAGGTAATTCTCTGCTCATTATGCTCTCTCAATGAGAAGGTCATTCAGGTACTTTCACTAGATTTAGACTACACTAGAATGTAACTATGTACAGAAAAAGCCGCACACATAAAACCCATATAAATGAATAGGGCCATGCCACACGTGCAATATGAAGCAGTTATCTTCAAGAGAAGGTCTGTGTGCCTCAAAATGGGGCTACACAGTGAAAATCACTGGATCAGTTCTGAAGGTAATTATTTCATATTATTATTTCCTTTTCATTTTTAGTAGGTTCTTTGAGTTAGACTTCCAACAGCTTTGAGATGTCAGTGTCTACAGTTTCCTTTATGCTATCAATTCCCTCCCTCCCCATTGGCAGGAGAGCCCAGGGATGCATTTGAGGCCAAACCGTAAAGAGAGCCATGTGCAGATAATATATATATAGATATAATATTTATATATGTAACAGATCTTGGTACCCCGGTTAGGTATATCCACTAAGGTCACAGATACTTCTCGCTATCAACCCAATCCAAACTCTTCCTTCAGGTACCAAATGCAGTCATTATAGCCTCTTCACCTAGCTATTAGCCAGAAGATTGATGTAGGTTTATTATTCTAACTCCGATTGTTGTATTAGCGATTTATCCCTTGCGACCTCACTTGAGACCTCTATGTCTGGCCTGTATAAGCAGGTATAATCACTGCGGACAATCCTTATCAGATAGCTGAACTCGCCAAATACCTTTTCATCCACGAAGGTGCTTTATTTGAATGCAGCAGGGTTACAGCTGACAACAGGATACAGCAGATGAATGAATGGACGGTATTTGAAGGTCGGAGATCATAATGTTTCCAAGTAGGCAATGCAGATTAACATGTGGTCATGTTACTGTCAGGCATGACACTAGAAACAACTGGTCTCATAAAGAAAGGGGAAATACATCATAGATGGGAGGGAACACAGAAAAACAGACAATAACCAAAATGACCACAAGATGTCAGTATATGAATTAGCCATAGAAAATCAATGAGTAAATGGCTTAAGGAAAATAAACTGTATAATTCTCATTTCACATTTGTATGAATATTAACCATGACTATGAATTGTCATATTTTATACCACTATTGTGGCCGGACAGTTATGCAGTTCTACCCAGGAACCAGTCGTGATGTGGAAGAACTAGCTGTATTGAGCACAGCATTTATACAGTTCTGGATAGGTAAAAATCACATTATTACATTAATAAATGTAATGGTAGCTATGGCAAAAGGTAAGATGAAATAGGGGGTGCTTTACAATATACTACTGTTGTGCATAAGTATGTGATGAAAACATCCCCCTTTAAGCAGCTCCAAATCTCCTCCTCCTCACCAGTATCAGAACCCTCCTCCTCTCCATCAGAGCACCAACACTCCTCCACCTCCTCACCCACCTCCAGGAGCCCAACCCTCCTCTTCCTCTTTACCGTCAACACACCCACCTACCTCCTAGTACTCCTTAACTGCCTCCTGCTTGCACTGCCTTGCAAGAATGGAGGCAGTAAGCAAATTATCCTTTTGGCCCTGACACAGCAAGAAGTCCTCCTCTTCTTACTGGGACTGTGCATCCAGTACAGAGGGATTATATTACTAATCTCTCATAAAAGATTACCATTCTGGTTGTCTCTCTGAATGGTGACAAGATGTTGCATAGATACTGGCCGATGGCCCGCGGCTGCTGGTGCAGCCACTGAAGCACGGCCAATGTAAACAAAAATTCTGTTATTTTGTTTTTCGGGATTCAGGTCCGAAATTCAATTCGTTTTGGGATTCGGATGAAATTCGTTAGCGGTAGTCCGATCGAAATTTCGTTTAGTTTCGTTCGTTCAGTGCAGCAAAATGACATTTGAGAAAAAAATAACTTGTTTTTCCACAGTCTGCAGAAGAGGTAAAAAAAAAGTGTGAGGTCCCCCCAATTCATACAAGGCGCACCCCCACCCA
>NW_017307515.1:352176-370584 GCF_000935625.1 Nanorana parkeri
CCCCCCCAAGATAAAACAAAAAAAAAGTGCATGGGGTTCCCCCCAAAATCTATACCAGGCCCTTTTTTTTCCCCTTTTTTTCTTCTCTCTCTTTCTTATTCTTATTCCTCCATGCTTCTTTTCCTCTATCATTGTCATTGCCTTCCCCTTACCTATCTCTTTTAATTTTCTTTCCTCTTACATCTTACTCTATCTCTTTCTCTTCTCTTCCTACCTCACACCTTTGCTTTTTCCTCTGTACAGGCGGTCCCCGGGTTACATACAAGATAGGGACTCTAGGTTTGTACTTAAGTTGAATTTGTATGTACAGTAAGTTGGAACAGGTACATTTTTTAAGTGATTGGTAAGTGTTAGCAAGTGCTAACACTTACCAATCACATATATTTTTCTCATAGCAGCTTTAGGACCACTTACTAATTTATTATCCATTTTAGCAGTCTTCCAAGAGCGCAGATCTTTGTTACAACATTTTTTAAGTGTAACTCCAGCCAAAAAAACATTTTTTTAGTTTTGGATAGCATAGGGAAGGGTTACGGTTCTTTTGCTGTCTGTTCCTGTTGTTCAGAAGATTATAATATAATTTACATTTTTATTTTATTTAAAATGACACAGCAAAAAAGTTTTTTTCTATTTTATTTTATAAACTTTATTTTTTATTATTTGTTTGTTTTTTTATTTTTATTTATTTAACTTTTTCTTTACTTTTTTATATTTTTTGTCTTTTTAATTTAATTTTTTTAAACTTTTTTATTTTGTTGTATTTTAATGCTGGGAGCCATAGCCAGCCTGCTATTGGATAATTCAAATTGCCATAGCCAATAGCAGGCTGGCTATTGCATCTGCCCACTGCCTGCTGTCAATCAGCAGAGGAGGGGCCTGAAGCAGAAAGTTCTCTATCAGGTCCCCCATGCTGATTGACAGCAGACAGTGGGTGGGTGCAATAGCCAGCTTGCTATTGGCTATTGCATTTTTACAATATCCAATACCAGGCTGGGTATGGCTCCCAGACTGCAATGAAGTTTAGGCAGGGGGGCAGGGCAGAGGAGCCGCGGCAGGACCGGGAGACCAGAGGATCGTCTGGACCGGGGAAGCTGACGGAACGGCTGAAGAGGAAGCCATCAGCGGAGGTACGTAGAAGCGATCAGCCGGGGGGGCATCGGCGGTATGCAGCAGTTTGTGTCCCCGCTGCCTCCGCCAACACAGGCACGGAGAGCAGCGGAGATTGAAAGGACACAGGCCGCTGCAGCCACAGTTCCTCTAAATGTACCGGCGGCTGCCAGTACATTTAGGAGTACTGTGGACCTTGTTCGTAAGTACGGATTGTCCGTAAGTCGAACGTTCGTAACCCGGGGACTGCCTGTATTCATTTCCTATACTTCATAATGTATGCCTCCTCCAAACGATTATAGGGCAACATAAGACAGCTGTAATTGTTAATTTGCCTGTCTGCTTCTTCTGTTAATATATTTTACAGAATGTAGTACTTTGAACCAGACATTGACCCATTGGGGTTTATTTACTAACCTTATAAACACGCCACGAACAAGTATACACCTCTGTAGTGTGTTCCCTCCCAGCATGATCTATTGGTGGAATCTAGACACCTTTGTAGTGTCAGCAGGTGTGTTGTGCAAAGCCCTGCATGAATTGCAAGGTGATGTTGTGTAAATTAGCTCTACGTTGTGTTGCTTGCGTTGATGAATGCAGGAATGTAAATGCATGAGCTAACCATTTTATATATGCATTATGTGCATGATTTTTCCATATATGGCATTAGTGGAAATATGCTTTTAGAGACTTGCATGCCGCTGTTAGAGCGGCGTGTAGCCTATGGCGCATGATACATGATGCGCACGTACGTAAATACATAAAACGCGCCATAACGGCGTGAAAATGTGACACGTTGCTCGTGTTTGGTTGATAAATACGTTTTGCTGTGTAAAAATGCACACGCACCTGGTGCGTGCGTGTGTGTAGGTTAGTAAATCACCCCCATTGTCTGTATCTGTCACATTTTGTAATATGACAACTTAAGGATGTTCATATACTTTCTTTCTCATAAAGCCTGATTTCAGTAAAATGGCCACATGCTTTTCTGGTCTGCCGCAGAACATCCTGGAAACAAGAATACTTAAAGGGGTTCTAAACCTCCCGTTTTTTGCCTATATCTACTGCTGACAAGCAGTAGATATAGGCAAAAAGTTAAAAAAAACGCTTAAACAGCGGTTTAGACTGACCTTACTATCCCTGCGCGCTCCCGCGGCGAGAGTCTGGAACTGTTCGTGCGGCCGCAACGGATCTTGGGACGTGCGCATGCGCATTTCGGATTCTCGGCCGGGAGATGAGCAGAGACGCAAGGTAAGTCTATGGACGCGTGCACCCGCCTGCAGACACCGCTGGATCAGAAGTACCTGTAAGCAGAGAGGAGTCAGCGCTGGATTGGAGAGCCGCCGCACCGCTGGAGGGACAGATGATAACATGGGGAAAGAAGAGGAAGATCGGATTAAGAGACATAATTTAAGGTAAGTGCTGACATTAACATGGGGGGGGGAGGGAAAAAAATGTATCCTTTAATGTCACTTTAAGGAGGCATCACTGCACCGCATGTGTCGGGCTTGGAACATGTGTGATCTTTCCCAACTAGTGATGGGCTGAACAGGCCCAAGTTCGGTTTGAATTCGAACTTTAGAACATCCAAAAAGTTTGAATTCGAACTTGAACTCAATTCAAGTCTATGGGGGTAGAACTTTCAAAATCAAATGTCCCCATTTAGGAGGCTTATTTGCATGTTATTGGCCATAACAAATATATGGGGATTTGGGTACTGCCCTGGGGGACAGGAATCAATGAAAAAAAACTTTTCAAAAATACAGTTTTTAAAGGAGTAGTGATTTTAACATCACTTAAAGGGTAACAATAAAAAATGAAAAATTCCTTTAAATATCATGCCTGGGGTGTTCCCTGTAAAGTGGCACATCTGTACAATGTATAGAACCTCCTGCAGCAAAACTGACATTTCTAAAGAAAAAAAATTACATTTATTAATTTTTTTGTATTTTGTATTTTTTTAAAGTGTGCAGTTCCCCCTCTCAAACAATACCAGACCAGTTAGGTCTGGTAGGAATGATAGGAGGGACTCCATTTTAAAAAAGCATGGCGTTCCCACCAAACCTCATGCCAGACCCTTAAGGTCTGGTAGGAATATTTAGGAGGGACCCCATGTAAAAAACAAACAAAGAAAGTGTGTGGGGTTCCTACCAAAAGTCATACCAGGCCCTTAAGGTCTGGTCGGAATTTTAAGCAGAAACCCCACCCTAAAAATAGTTTTAAAAAAACATGGGTTCCCCCTAAAATTCCATACCAGACCCTTGATCCGAGCATAGGCCTGGCAGGGCTGGAAAGTGAGGGGACGATGAGGACTCAATTAAATAAAGACTAAGAAAACAAAAAATAAATAGAAATTTTTTAAAAAACGATGCCCGCCGCCCTGCCGCTGCAACGAACACCCGCCGCAGAATGGAATTTTTACAGATGCTGGCAACTTATAAACAATGGGGCAGAGCTAGCAGTGACAACTAGCTCTGCCCAACTGTTTAGTGAACCATGATTGGGCAGTCATCATGACTGTGCCCAATCATGGCTCTCACAGTTCTCTGTGCCCTTATTGGGCAAAGTCTTGCACCTGGCCATTGGTCAGGTGCAAGACTTTAGCCAACTAGGGCTTTAGAAAGCGCATTGCCATATGGTGTGCTCAGCAGGCGAACAGCTAATGTCTACCAAGTTGTATTCCTTAACTGATTTGGAGATAATTAAAACACAACACTGCAGAGGCTACCATTGCTGACCTCCTTTTGTGAATGATACCTGTCTGGCTGCATTAAGCCAATGATTTCAATATATACAAATTCACGGAAACCCTTTTCTGCATACTCATTCTAGATATGTGATTTAGAGAGAACTGAAGTCCAACACAGCCAAACAACTAGAATTATAAGAAGTAGATCAGTAACCTCTACGGCTCCTTGTTTCTCTCTTGACAGGTTTCAAAGATAACAAACTTGTAGGAGTACTTGTAAAACCTTAAAGCATATCAGCTGCAGAGTCAGCTTAGTATTTTAAGCCCTGTAGAGCCAGTTACCACTCCGTTACCTTGCTGGCTCTCTGCTTTTATTTGTCTGTCTGAGAAGACTATGATTAATGACTAATTGTATTTATCTCCCTAGGCAGCAGTAGTTAAGGTGCTGTGACACTAATTAGAAACAATAGCTGTTTTTGCTATGAACACTATAAGTTCCAACTGAAGCACTTGCCACAGTGTTCCTCATCATTTCAGATCTGGGACAAACCTCCAATGCTACCACAGTATTAACATTTCCAGCCACAACCTAAAATCAGTAAAAGAGGTGATTTTAAGACTTGTCTTAAAGTTTGAATCGACTTCTCTCCTTTAGAGTTTTACTTAATCGTCGGGAACATTTAACCTTTTCACTATTTAGGTCACTGAGAGAAATACTGAGTTTAAAGTTCAACTGAACTAAAAAAAGTGAAGTTTAGTTATGTTACAGGGGAAATCTAGAAATGTTAACCCCTCAAATATGTACCCTTTGTCTGGAATTCCTCCTAAAAATTAGCAGTGCACTTCCTACTATGTGAAGGTTCCAAGGTAATCCTATGCCAAGGTTCTCATCGCTGTATATCTGAAGGGTAAGATCTAAGGCACTGTTGCTTCTTAATCCTAGTTTTAGGAGGACTGCAATGTGATTTGGTGATGCCCCTACTGTGCTGCTCTCTTTTGTTCTTGCTGGAGGCTCAGAGATGAGGAAGCGATAACCCTGCCCCTAAAAAGACAGGCCACAGGCAATACTGGCGACTAGGCATTTGTCCACTGGATAATTTTTTCTGGCACATCTTCTAGTTCAATTCCTCTTAAAGGAGTCATTAAAAAGTTATATCCAGAAAGCATCTCATCACCACCTAACTCTGGCATTTTTAATAAATAATATATTTCATTTCGGTGGCTAAAAATAATTATATCAACTTCGTTTTTTTAGCCAGAGGGACGAGACAGTAAACTTTTGTGAGTTGTAAAATATGTGGCAATTGGTCTCACACCTAGAAGTTTGTTTGTCAGTTTGTTCAGAGAAAAGGTAACGGATAATCATTTGGTACTTATCTCTGAGTAGACGTCTATGCATTTATGTATTTGTTGCCTTGAGGAAAGTATTGTACACATGCACATGTGCTGCTTCCAGGAGACACGTGGACCATTGTTTTAAAGCCTGTTACTATGCTAATGCACAAACACAATGGCACACATTGCTTATTTCCTTATTGGTATCCTGCAATAAAACTCTGCCATTTATTTGGTGCCCAAAATAGAATAAATTCCTTAAGTTATATGTAGATATACCTCTGTTTTGATCTGGCTTTCCTCGACCCTGATCCTGCCTTCTTGTACCTCTTCTGGGTACTAATTCAGCTTTTCCTTGTACTGCTTTTGATATTTCTTTGCCTGCCCTAAACTTGGCCTTGACTAACTTCTCAGATTATTTGGACTCTGACATGTTTAGCATCTTTAGATGTGATTAGTAATTAGACCTTCATTCCTTCTCTTCACCTGCACAGTAGTTTACATCACAATATCTTCAAATCACTACAATCTTGGCAGATTCCAAGTCCCAGTAACCACCTTAAGTTTTAATGCTGAACTTCAGGCACAACAACTTTCATTTGAATATATATCTCAATAGCCACAAAGGATTTACCGTAAATCCACTTTATATGCACCAAATGCCTTTGCAAATCCTGTTATTTTCAATATGCCTGTAGTAGGTAGTAGGACCCAACAGCAGGCTTTACCTACTACAGGCACCCCGTGTTAAAATGCAGGGGGCAGGTAAAAGACCAGTCAGCCTGCACAAGGAGGTGGACCCAGCAGCAGGCTCTACCTACTACAGGCACCCAATAGTAAAATGCAGTGGACAGGTAAAAGACCAGTCAGCCTGCACATGGAGGTGGACCCAGCAGCAGGCTCTACCTACTACAGGCACCCCGTGTTAAAATGCAGGGGGCAGATAAAAGACCAGTCAGCCTGCACAAGGAGGTGGACCCAGCAGCAGGCTCAACCTACTACAGGCACCCTGTAGTAAAATGCAGGAGGCGGGTAAAAGACCAGTGAGCTTGCACAAGGAGGTAGACCCAGCAGCAGGCTCTACCTACTACAGGCACCCCGTAGTAAAATGCAGGGGGTGGGTAAAAGACCAGTCAGCCTGCACAAGGAGAAAGAGCAACAGTGATATAGTTTTTAATCCAGGAAACTACTGCAGAGAGACAAAGATTCACACAGTATTACGGCACAGATCTGGAAGAAATACACAAAGCTCACCAAGATTCAAGGAAGAACAAACATGCCTCTTCTATTTAGACAATATATGCTTGTCCTGTAAGGCAGCTTTAAAGTAAGGGAGGCTGATAAACAGAAGAATAAATTTAGGTAAGCATCAAATCATTAATCATTTGGTAAGCATCACATTTGTTATAAACATATGGCCATAAAACCTATAAATCTAAAACTAGTAATGCATCTAATACATACTGTATATGAGTGTGAGATAGGGACCTTAGATTGTAAGCTCATTGAGGGCAGGGGCTGATGTGAATGTACACTGTGTAAAGCGCTACGTACATTGTTGGTACTATATAAATATCAATAATTTAAAAATATATTTATATACTGTACATACATCGTGGCATCCTGCCACTTTAACCTAACTGTTTTCGGTTTGTTGGGCCTATAAATGAGGAAGCCACAATGTTAAACTGATGTGCACAGAATCTTCTTATACAGTATATCTCTATATCAGTGTTAGGCATAGGGGTTAACACTGAAGCTCAATGTGGCCAGGATGAGGTTCCAGTATATGAAGCCAAAACCTTTTTATTTATTTTTTGGGGGATGTAAAAGTGTTAAAACTTAATTCAGGTTTTTGATGTTGTGATGAAGATTCGCCCCCTGGTGTTCATTCTCAATTGGACAGAAAGTGAATGGAAATCAAACATTTTAGAGCTGTCACCAGAACAAAAACAGAGGAAAATCTTCTTGAATACCTGTTCTATGTATGAGGATCTTCATCCTGCTTTTGGAGAGATTTTTTCTCACTTTTTGTTGCGTATACAGGACAGTAAGTGAAAGGAAATCTTCCCAACGGGACATATACTCCAAAGAACCTTATTACCCTACTGTATCTTAAACTGAGAAAAAACAAAGGTTTTGGCTTTAGATGTACAAGAAGGAATATACAAAATTTTCTCTCCCTGGAAACTAGAATGCATTATAACATCATGCAGCAGCAATGACCAATTTTCTTTGTCGTACACCATACATACATTCATACTGTAGATACATACATACAATAGAGATTGCCTATTTTAAATAAGCGTATCTTTTTCCTTTGCCAATGTCAGGCATCTCCCACATTAGCATGAAAAAACGTTTAGAATCCCTTATAATCTCTGATTATCATTGTTCCTATATCCTTAGGTAGATCCATTTTTTTAAATTAAACAATGTCAGGCTAAGGAGAACTAAGATTTAACAAAAGTTGACTGTTGAAAAATGCCCTATTTCGACTTAAGAAGAAAAAAAAACTCCAGGCAAAACAAAATTCAATAAAGTTGCCAATTATGTAAAGCAGAAAGATGTTATTATCGGTTTTTGTAATAAAAATTTGAAGGATAATTGTACTTTTAAAACATAATAGCAATTTTAACATATCCATGCAGAAGAAACAAGTTTGCTAATATAAATTCTGGTTTAATTATACATTTTTGACTGGAAACGATAAAAAGATGATTTCTATACTGTACTATGCTCATTCAATCACTGGCTACACAGTTTGCAAAATTGTGCCATTGATTTAAGGCCAGAGGCGTAACTAGAAACTTCAGGGCCTCGGTGCAAGAAACCATGAGGAGACCCTCCAGCCCCCCACCGCCGCACTATAAACTGGCACCGTGTGGTTAACAGGAAGGATGCCGAGGTCCCCTGCAAGCACGGAATCTTACATTGTACACAATGACATCAGAGAGCTGCAACCAGCTGGGCAGTGAAGTGATGCAGCCTCGGGGGACCAGTTGCCCAAAGAGGAAGAAACCAAATGAGCATTTACCTTAGTGTGCGGGAGTCCATATTTAAAAGCAGCCCAGAGATGAAGCCCTGCTGATCCCTACATCCCATGTGATTCCAGAAAGCCTATTTTGAAAAGAAGAATGCAAATCTAGAGGGATTTGTGATCCCTTAGTTCTGCAGAAATCAGCACTTAAAATGTAGTCTGCCCACCAATGTCCAAATGTCAAATGTCAAACAGTCAAAAACATTGATGCATTTCAGGCCCCTTAACTGGGCCTTAGTCATCCATTGAGACTAGGGCACAGCTAAGGGGTTGGAATGCAGCAGATGCTTGTTGTTGACTGTGTTTATGCCTTTTTGAAATAAACTGATATTGATGGATGAACCCAATTCCGAGAGCTTGGTTCTACTGATTTATGGACTTACGGCTTAGGTGGAAGCTTCACCGGGCACCAAGGTTCCGGCAGCAGGAGTAAATGTGTCAGGGTTGAGCCACTTCATGTTTTCTCATTTACTAGCATTCTTGATCACTTCTTTGTTCCCCGTTCTGGCCTTCAAACATAATGCCCTGTACATGGTAAAATGCAGCGTGCAGACAGACTGATTGCAAACAAATTATCGCTTACACTAGCCTGGACTTGTAGTATTTATAGAATGAGGCAAAGTTAATGTTCTGCCAATGTAAGCAGCTTTATATTAAACAGGTGCACAGGGGAAATTGTGCAGAAGTGTATATATTCAAATTAATATTCTGTCAGGTTTTTTTTTTCTATCTGGGACCCACATTTGCGGATATTTTTCCTCCCATACCTGTGATGCCAATGGTGGGGTAGTGTATGGGCATTACCAGAACAACAAAAAAAACAACAACATTGTAACTCTTCCTCATTCTAATGTTTTTTGTCAGTTTCCCTATTGGAGAAATTGAGTTACTCTTTACAATTGGGGCCCAGGAGACAATAAAAGACTAAAAGAAACTCTAACTCTTCCCCGCTCTATCCAGAAGAAAAAAGTAAAGCTGGAGTTAAACTTTAAGCAGAAGTATGTGTTTTATATTAAATAATTAATCCAAACTAACACATATGACTTGTTCTGCAAACCAATATTATTGAAAAAAAGTGGGAACATAAAAAAAATACTTAATAATAATATTTTATTTTAAAAAAAGACATGGGACTCCATATTAAATCTCAGGACACACAGAACATTTGATATTGTGTTTTATTTCTGGTGCATCAATGCATGATATTGTACAGCAAAGAAAAAGCCTCCAGTCACTTTAAAAAAAATGGTGTCCTTTTTAGAAAAATCATGTAGTACTTAGCCTAACATGGATAAAACAACAACTTCTTGTTTGTCACATAGCCTCAAGTTATCATAATGATGCTAAATTCCTACAACACTTGATTCTCATTCAAAAGTGTGCATCAGAGAGTGTTGTGAAAAAAATTATGGCAATCTGTTTGTAGCTAGACTTTGCAAAATAATTTGTTTTCACCCACAAATAAAAACATCTAGGAAATGGATACTCTTAAAGTTTTCCACTCCTCCAAATAAAAGCTGTCTCTTAGTAACCAATGCATGGTCATCAACAAGCTTCTTTAGAAGCTTCCTCCAGAGATGCTCCCACCATTGTTATGTATAAATCTGTTTGGGAGTTATTACTTCTTTCCAAATTGCAATTATTTTTTTTCCAGATAGCCTTAAATACAAAAGAGAAGAATGTATTTATTTTAATATTTAGATATTTCATTTTTAAAGTTGCACCTAAAAGAAGAGCAGATGATGCTTCTTAGAACCAAGGGCTTGATGAAACCCAGAAGCTCTTGAGTTGTGACAGCTATTATGCCTCCAGCATAGAACTTCATCAAGTTGATTTTTGCTGTTTCTTCTCTGCTTCACTCACCCTTTTTTTTTTTTACAATAACGATTCAATATTCAGCCAGCACAGTGGTTTAGTGCTTAGCACATCTGCCTTGCAGCACTGGGGTTCTCTGGTTTGACTGCCGGTCAGGACACTTTTGCATGTTCTCCCTGTGCTTTCGTGGGTATCCTTTGGGTACTCCATTTTCTTCCCACACTCCAAAGACATGCTGGAAGGTTACTTGGCTCCTGTCTAAATTGGCCATTGTATGTATGCATGTGAGAAAGGGACTTTAGAATGCAAGCTCCTTGAGGGCAGGGGCTGATGTGAATGTTCCCTATGTAAAGAGTTGAATAAAATTGTTGGTGCTATATAAATACCTGTAATAAATAAAATACTAAATCTGTTTAGTCAATCTGGTTTATTGGAGGGTAAAAAGTTTAATCTGCATGTGGAGCTGCACAGAGTCCACAGGTTTATGTGCAGTGGGGACAGAACAGTGAAACAGTGGCTACCCATCAAGCAGGATACAGGATACTGATTACACAGGAGCCTGCTGCCCAATCAGTGCAGTCACCTGCATACGGCAATAAAGCAGTTTCTATATAGTCAAGCCCCTTCACAAAAGCAACTGGTCAGAGAATCTGCCATCCTCATACAAAACAAGGTCCCAATTTTTTGCTTCCTCCTCATTCTAATCTGCAAGTAATGCACTCACCATTGCCTGATCAAAGGCTAAAACAGTGAAAGTACAAGCAGCCTTTGCTTGGCAAGAAATACAAATAAAAAAACAATAAGTTTGATTAGATAAAGGGAAAGCATAATCAGAAGCTAAGAAAGCACAATTGGAGTGAGTTCAACTATTGGCTGGACAATACATCTGTAGAGGCCACGCTAGAAAAGCTTGTTGTAGAGAAGGAAGCAGAGACCTTAAGGCAGCTGTATACACTGAATATTGTGGATGCAGCAGTGTACTCGGTCCAAGCCTGACCCCCCCCCCTTCCCCCCAAGATTCTCTGCAATACACTTTAGAGGACATCTGTCAACTTTTCTTGCACACCAGCAACTTTCCTTATTTAGAAAACTGGAGTAGTCAGGACACATTCTGGAGATTTTAGTGCCATGGACATGTGTTTGCACCAGTGGAGACAAGTGAAAAGTCTTGCAAATACCTTCTGAGACCAGTGGAGAAAGTCGTACACCTTGCAGCTCCGCTTCAAGGAACAAACCGGCAAGCTTAATTTGAAACCTGTTGACATTGTTCTTGTTAAAGAATGCAATCCTTAAAGAAAATATTGGCCGCAAAGTCTCATCACCAAAACTCTCACAAGAGAGGATGGGAAACATTAAAATGTTGAGGTTACAGTTTGCCAAAATATTGAAACAAAGATATGCTTTATATACAATAATATACTAGTAGAAGTATGATTGAACATGGAAAACATATCACCTGCTACTGGTTGAGCACCTGTGGTGAGGGAGATTCTGATCAATATCTGATCAACATCTCTAAAGATATCATGCAACTTCTATTGATTTATATACACATCATTAGATTACCAAGATCAAAGGCAAGTGCAGGGAGGAACTGCAGGTACCTTGAATCCTCCTTCAGCCAGGTTCACAGTAAAAAATATTACAAAAGATCATTAAAATAACTTTTTATTAGCAAGGTAGAAAACTAAGAAAACCTAAAAAGACTTTTCTGTTTGACAAATAAACATTAGGCTTGGAGACTATACTGTATATGTATATACAAAACGAATATCAAGCATACATGTTGTATAATGGAGTATCATGACATAAACCTATGTATGCACACAATAGCTAGCCAGCCTGTGAAAGAACAACTACATTTATAAGGAGGGTTGGATAATTGTTAATGCCTTTGAATAACATGTATTAACAGCGTAACAGTTACATAATAACTTAGTAATAAGGTTGAAGAAAGACTGAAGTCCACCAAATTCAATCTCTCCTGCAATTTGCCCTAGAGGAAAAACAAACCCCACATGCAACTATTAGCAGTGTATGGAGCCACTGGTTGAATTGGGCCCAAAAGCACTTACCCACCCACCAGTGGCTACCGATAAACTGACTTCCATGCTGGTGATCTTTTGCTTGCTGAAACTTTATTGAAACTTGGAAAATATGAGTGTTAGGGAACAGGACACCCATGATGTTGTGGACTCCAAAGAGAGAGAATAAAGTACTTGCAGCCTTCACAGATAAATAGATTTTAAACCAACCTGGCAGTCTGAGAATTTAGCTCCTGGCTGTGATATACCAGAGGTTGCAGTTTCCAGTGCACTGGGGAAAAATTACCATACTTCAGTAAAGGACCAATCTTCCCAGGCTCTTTAAGCATGTTGAGGTTTCTCCATGGCATCTCTACCCCCAAGCTTCGATCACTAGGCCTTAGTCCTAGCACATTGCCAGTGTCCCCTGGCAGCAGGTCTAGGAGGATCAGGCAATCCACACAATATCTCCTCCAGGCAACAGCGCAGGGGAAAGACTGGCTTCCCAAGGTCACTCCTGAACATTTATGCCCTTTCCCAACATGCACAACTGACAATAATTCCCCTAGAAGTTGACCCGGAAGGTACAAACATTCTTAACACTGACAAGTGCAGCTTCCCAAACTGTTGCCAGGTACACTCCTCGCACAGCAAGCAGAAGCAAACAATCAGCAGAGCTTAGGAGAAACATCAGAAAGCTAAACTATTAATCAGAATCTGACTGCAGTCCGACAACGTCTACATTTACATAGACACTCCTGCTTAAAGAAGGGTGGCTACATCAGCATTACCACACAGGTAGACTCAGTGGTTGAACTATCGCTATAGCAACCCAGGCGGCCGATATGGGGCCCAGGGGGGCCCAGCCAGGAGGAGGAACGATGTGGTCCCCCTAATCCCATGTGGGCCACCTGGGTCGCTATGGCATTGCAGGCTGCTGGCTGTCACTCGCGGCTGTGTGGAGGAATAGGCCACTGTTCAGATCACTGACAACCTGTCAGTGATCTGTGCATTGGCGTGTTCCTCCTCACAGCCACTGCTGAGTCCGTGACAACTGGCAGCTGCGGAAGAGGAGGCTGGGCCTGGCATCAGCAGCAGAGGAGGAGGCAGGCCTGCCGTAGACAGCGGAGGAGGCTGGGCCTGGTAATGAAAGGAGGAGGCGGGGCCCGCCAGTGACCATGGAGGAGGAGGAGGCAGGGCCAGATGGTGGAGGAGGCTGACAGTGGATCGGGGCTGACAGGTAAGAGGTGTTCAGGGGTGTGACCAGCCCACCTGGGACCCTGCAGAGCCCACCATAGAGAGTCTATTGTGGGTTCTGCAGCATTACTCTCAGGTGGGCTGTGTGGGATCTCAGTTGGGCTCTGCAAGAGGCATAACAAGAAATCACAGGGCCCCATAAAAAGTTTTCCTATGGGACCCTGTGTTTTCTAGTTACGCCCCTGGGTGGACTAATGCCAAAGATGCACAAAGGTCTATATTAGTATATTGATTAAAAGATCAATGTTACTGGCTTTTTAAGAATAAACATACTTGTATAATACTAATAGAAGTGGAAGTTGTATTGCTTCAGGCACTTCATTGATTCATTCTTGGCAGCTTGCAAGCCTAAAGTAATAATTTCTATAGTCCAGCTATTCCCTACAGTAGAATTAAATCCTGAGACAAGAAGAATATAGAGAAGAATGTATGAAATACTGTTGTTAAATGAAGCAACCATCCCTAAAAGCCATTCGGGATTGTATCTCATTGCTCACCATTGCAAAAGATTGGGGGCAGGGAGTATCTTCATCATAGATGTGTTTTTTCTGTTAGAACTACCATGTATAAAGCATAACTGTGCCTAAAGACCTCATGATCAGAAAGCAAAAGGGAAATCTGAACTGGAAAAGCTAAGGTTAATAGAAGGCCTCTCTGGGGACAGCAAGCAAAAGGAAAATATAAACGCTTATATTTACAAACTTACTTGATTTCCCCAGGTTTATTTAAGAAGCTAAGAAATAGTTTTTGCATTCTTAAAATGTATATTTCTCTTACGCACATAATGTTTACATCTGCACACAATCCACCAGTTTAACAAGTCTTGGAAAGGAAAATAATTATTTATTTTTTACAAACATAGATTTTAATTGTGTGTTTTTAATCAGCAGGATATTCAGTAATCCTGTAATATTTGTTTAAACAATAGCGTAAGACCTGCCAAAAACTGACTGTCTGATGGCAGATGTTTACTTTTTGCCACCATAGTCTCTTCTTTGTTTTTGATTTAAAAAAAAAAAAGGAAAACAATAATATTTGTAAAAAAAGTTGAGCTACGCTTTTGATATATTTTTGCTTAACATAACCTTTAAGATGATGCCGTTTTTTTTGTGTTTGTCTTTTACCTCCCATTTAAAAATGTTGAATATAATTTTTTTCCTATAAAAGTTGCTGTACACATTTTATTTAATTTAATTTGCAAAACACACTAAGCAGCAGCCAAAAGGAAGATTAAAAGTGATACATACCTGTCCTGTTTATTGTGGATCCTTTCCAAAGGGTGTGAATCAGGATAATAAAAGGTACATCCAGCTTAGCAAAATAAACTGAAATTGTCAGATAGACATTTCATTATTGAAAGTGTTCCATTGTTAAAAAAAAGAAAACAGAAAAAAGACTGCTACAATGTAATACTAAAAAGTGAACACGGAGTGGGACTATAAGAGCTCATTAAAGGGAAACTATCATCCATAACATATCACATATAGAATATATAATAAAAACGTGTTTAAAGTTTAACTATTTTCTTAGCCTTTTTAAAACTCCTTGTTAGGAGTTTACCTTAAAAGGGATTGCAGCTTACTTGACATACGTATAAATAGATTTTTGATAAGCTACGGTCAAGTGACTGACATCGCCTTGTCTGAAATTATGCCATCAGTCTGCTTCAGGCAGGAGAAAGCAAGGTCAAGGGGAGCTGCAAAGGCTGGTCTACGTCAGGCATTTGTAAACACAGCCAAGGACTGCACAGCACCAGGGTTTTTGCTGAATGACCATCTCATTCCAGAAAGTAGCTGCTGACCCTGGATGCCAAGCAAAGATGGCTCCATCCTCCTAGAAGCAGATGAATCAAGGGAAGTTCTGTTGTCATAAAGTTGATGGAAGTGAACTCACATGTGATCAGGCGATTTGTGAACTCCTAGGATGTGGAGTCTAAGGGTCAGCCTAAGATTCACATGGCTCCAATGCGTGGAGACTAACCCACAAGAGCTAGAGATGAGAGGAGGAAGGACCAGGAAAGAGGACAAGGAACAGACCAGGTGGCAGGCAGGCAAAGGGGTTGGTACAGGCAGCAGGTAGCAGTCATAAAAACAGGGAAGGGATGATACATAGGAAGTTGGCTCAAGGCAAAACAGCTCCTTTAAATAGGTGTGATCCCCTTTAAGAGAAGGTGGTATCATCAGCAGTGCCGCCAGCTAAGAAACCCATAAGCGCTACTGACTGAGGAAGAGAGGAAGTCTGGATGTGTAGGAGCAAGGCAGGTAAGTGACAACTGAGATCTCTGAAGAAGGTTGTACCTACCTGTAAATTTTACACTTATATATTACTCAGCAAGTATGCACATAACATGAAAAAATCTACATCCACTTTAGAGAGCAAGATCACCTTGCCACAAAAAATGAAAAGGTGAACAAGCTTACAACACCCTTCCCCCCACCCCCAGTCCCCGCAGGACTTATCTCCTGTTATGTCTATCTCCTGCTGCCCATTCTGGCCAGTGCAACAGGCCCAACACTCAAAAATCTTCAGTCCACAGAGATGTGTAGTAGCAAAATGCTCGTAATGGCAAGCAATCAGGTCAAGCAAGCGATCATTGGTCACCATGAACACGTGACCTCGTTGACCAATAAGAATGTCTTCTCAGCTTTCTTTCATTGTGTATCACTTGGCTGTAGATCCTCAAATCGTCTCTGAATTGGTGCTGACACAGTCCTTCCTCCTGGAGGGTGGCTACTTTTGTTCCTCATGGTCCCTGTGTGTGTTGTAAAGAAGCCACCACTCCAAGCTTGCTCCTGTGATGGGCTACAATATCACTCTTGCTTTACTCATTTGTATTTACATTGTAGTCCATTATGGGAGCGAGCTTGGAGCGGTGACTACTTTACTACACACACAGGGTCCATGGGGAACAAAAGTAGTCCCCCTCCAGAAGGAAGGACAGTGTCAGCACCAATTCAGAGACGATTTGAGGACGCCTGAGGTCCCACGCTTGCTTGTCTTTTACAGCACCGGTCGGGCCGCACATTTGCTATTCCTCCTTTCTGCCACCTGCACCCACCCGAGCAGCCATGGGGAGACCCGGAACAGTCATGTTAAGACCCACACCCACCCGCACAGCCATGGAGAGACCTGCACGTAGCCGAGGTGACACCACACAGCCCAGTGAAACCTGGATGCAGCCCTGGTGACACCACACAGCCCAGTGAGACCTTCACACAGCCCTGGTGACACTGCACAGCCATGGTGAGACCCATATGCAGCCCTGGTGAGACAGCACAGACCAGGTGAGACTGTGCACAGCCTGGTTAGACGGTATAGCCCTGGTGAGGTTGCGCAGTCCTGGTGAGATCGCGCAGCCCTGGTGAGATCGCGCAGCCATGGTGAGACCGCATAGCCCTGGTTAGACCCGGATGCAGCCCTGGTGAGACCCACATTCAGCCATAGTTAGACCGTATGCAGCCCTGGTGAGTCCCGCACAGTCCTGGGGAGACCCCTACACCACCCTGGTTAGACCCGCACGCAGCCCTGGTGAGACCCATATGCAGCCCTGGCGAGACCGCACACAGCCCTGATGAGACCGCACAAAGTCTTGGTGAGACCACGCACAGCTCTAGTGAGACCCTGCACATCCTCCTGCGACCCCATACAGCCCTGGTGAGCAGCACAGAGTATGTAGCTTGGTGATATTCTGCATTGCTGTATAATGTGTTGCTGGAATTTGTAGTTCTTTATAGCTGGTGGTATTGTGCATTGTTGTATAATGTATTTCTGGGATTTGTAGTCCCTCTACAGCTTGGTGTCAGTGGCAGAGCTACCAGGGTCGCATCAGTCACAGCTATGACTGGGCCCTTGTGACTCACCACTGTCCTAAAATAATTAGTCTGTATTGTTTTAAAAAAATTGTCACATGACACTAAAAAATAGCTACTGGTAATTGGTATCAGCGAGTACTTGAGGAAAAGTATTGGTATTTGTACTCAGTCTTTAAAAAATGGTATCAGAGCATCCCTAGTAAATATGCATACAAGGTATGTGTGCTTCATTTTGTTTCATGTGTCAGGGGTGTTTTATTATTACTTTTTTGCTATTTAATTTAAATTCACAAGGTATAGCATTATTTATTAAAACCCACATATACAGGTATGCTGCATAAATATGTATTTTTCCTGCCATGTTATATGAATAAATAGACAAAATCCATATTTAATGCTGCATACCTGATGACATGAGTGATGGATGTTGTATTGTCTCTGATCTATATTCATTGTTTTTTTTTTCTTGTGACTACTTTTATGCACATTTATCATTCAGGTCGGGATTACATTTAACACTCTAATTTTCTGGAAAGCATCATCATTTTGAAGATTCACTTCCTATTGTTTGCTTGCTATTGTTTTTGGTCTTCTCTGAGTTTTTTTATTCTTTTTGAGAAATGGTGACCTATTTATTATGTTTTGAAGTGTATCTAAAGCTGAAAATAAATATGTAACATATTGAAGCTTTCCAGTTTTTACATGTAATAGCTGCATTTGTTTTCTGCCTTGTTTTCCCCCCTTTTTATAACCTGGTAGATTACTAGTAACATACTTCCTATCCTAGAACAGCAAAACTCACCTTAGGGTACGTTCACACCATATGCAGTGTGTTCCAGCCCGATTCTGGCCGGAACGCACTGCATCGCATTGCGGCTGGGTCACTATTTTGTGGGGCCATTGTGCCTGCGGTCCGGTGCGATCAAAATAGTGCTTGCAGCATTTTGATTGCACCGCCCCGGACAGGACCGCAGGCATAATGTGGCTTGCGATCCCATGCGAGCGATCGCATTGTGGCCGGAGAGCGTGGCTACCGTGCCATTCACTTGCAATGGTCGGCCATGCCCCCTACGGCCCCACGAAATAGTGAGCAGGCCGCAATGCGATGCAGCGCGTTCCGGCCAGGATCAGGCCGGAACGCACTGCATATGATGTGGACGTTCCCTGACTGTACAACAGATACTTGACAGGACCACTGAACCCCCCTCTTGTCCATAACATAAATACAGAGATAGGTGGAATTCTTTAGACATCAGACTAATGTAATTGATGTAAATAACATAGGCGTAAAGCAAATGGAGTTATTTCACATTTCACATTTTCATCTGG
>NW_017307515.1:370635-434908 GCF_000935625.1 Nanorana parkeri
TGATATATATATATATATATACATACTGTATATAAAGCTGAAGTTTATTCTAATAATATTTTGCTTCCTTGGTTCCTACCTCCCCACTTATCAAAATGCTAATGATAATTTCAAATACAACCTTTCTGTTGTCATTACATTACTTATTTGAGACCCAGTGATGCCAGCACTGAGTCCCTGTGCTTCTCCATGCAATGCAAGCAGATCAGGCCTGGTGGGAGGGGCTGTACATAGCTTCCTGAAGACAGCAGACCACCCTAGGTCACATGTGATGCTGAGTCTCTGTGATTGATAAGACTGAAATCCAATTAATGAAATCCAATGAATCACAGAGTAAGCTGCTTCTAGACTAACTGTCAATGAAACACATTCATGTTCTTGTAGCTATAATGGTCTGTACCTCCCTTTACATATTTAGTTTTACTTTTCCATGAAGCCAATTGTTTTTTTGTTAAGAATCTAATGCAAACAATGTGGTCAGGTAACACGTGCTATTAGTAATCAGAAGCAGCTCATCAGGTTCCCGGCAGTTATAATCTGTTCATTCCATAAGAACAGTCCCAAGATAGCCCTTCATCTGGTGCACCAGAGGGATAACTTTTCATAATATATTGTGCAATTTTGGAACTCTGGTGCCAGATTAAATCCGATGACCCTGGAATAGCTGTGATGGTTTATGTGTTCTTTAACCAGTACCTTCGTGATATTTTTTTCCCTGAAGACTGAGATTCCCATCTTCTTGATTTTACTTTAGGTTCTCCTGCAGTATTAGCTCTGTCTCTTGGCACAAGTCTGAATGTAGCAAGGTCTTTGTGCTCTCAGACTCAGCAGCATTGCATGCATGGCAAATTACTCTATTAGAGTTGGTTATTGGGCCATTTTCATCCCAGCTTTCAGTCAGGACGATTTCAGCTGATGTGCCAAAAAGAAATCATCGATAACACAGTATGTACAAAAAGAAAATAGAAAGCCCAGAATATACATTTTCTGGCTTTAAAGCATTAAATGTTATCCTTTTCTTCAGTGATATCTTAAATCGCTTTTCACTACTTCTCTGGTCCAGAAGACCTAATATGCTCTAACAATTTCCACACAAGTTGGCTATGTAGTGCTGCATATCAGTTGTATCTTTGCTATAAATTCAAGAGTTCTGGATGCACAGTTACATAATAATAGCGGAATCCCGGTCACCATGGAAACATGAGAAATGTTTGAAAAGCTAATATGGACTACAGCTAGGCATGGATGTTTCTTTGTGTTGTGCTTCGAGAGCAATGAACTCTATTCATACCTTCATCTCATTTCAGACGCTCACAAATAATAGAACCCATCAGCAACAGACGAAATGAGGTGGATGGATATATGTATCCAATCCGGACAGTAATAAGTGCGAGAACAACTACATGACTCTGCATCAACAGCCAGGAAATTGTGTGTGTCTGTGTGTGTGATAACCAGCACTTCCAACATTACAAATTGCTTGTTATTACTTGGGAACCAATCCCTATTCTGCAGACTGAAGAGGTTTCATACTGACACAGAGCAAAGATGAAGGGGTGCTATAGTGACCCAGAGGAGAGGGCATTTTGACATATACTGATACTAAGAAAAGGGCAGGACACATTAATATGGCACAAAGGAGAGGGCAGGGGTTGAACAATGACAGGGGCAGGGCCAAAGCAGGGGCAAAGTGTAATGATACAGGGGAGAGGGTAAGAGGCTAAACACTGACAATGAAAAAGGGAACTATAACGACAAAGGCAAGGAGTCCCTAACTGATAAGGTGGAGAGGATGCATGGCCATTAAAATGACAAAGAGGAAAGGGTAAGAGGCTGCATACCAATAGAAAAGAGCAAAGAGCAGACACGCATTTTAATTACACTGGGGGGATAGGGGCTTTGTACTGACAATAACGGGAGATGCATATGTACTTTAATGAAGCAGAGGAGAGGGCAAAGGCCAAAGGCCAAGTTCCTCAATGCGCCCCCCTCCCCACCAAAATCCCACCCAATGGAGAATGACGTCCAGATGACGGGGGCAGCAAGGTTGGTTTTAATTTATATTTTTTTCTTTATTCTTTAAGAGCCCCAGAGTTTAAAGTGGGCTTCCAGGTTGTGATAATTCTCTAACCCTGATCAGCATCAACATGGGGACAAGATGGCAGGCCGGGCACAAGGTGCTCACAGGGTGCTTGCTGTCCCACCTTTCTTTAATGCTTGGATAGCGGTCTGCTGGTATATAATTCTTTGGAAGGATCCAGGGATATAAGGATGAGAGCCTTGCAAGGACACACGTTTGCTGCCTCACCTCCTTTCCTGGTCAGCCAGGCTGCATGTCTGAAGGAGGGTCTCGTATAGATTTTGGGAGGTACACACACTGTATAGCATTTTATTGCCTGGGTTCTCCTTTAAAATCCATTCCAGACCCTTAAGAGAGCCCATGCCATTTTTCTTAAAAGCACAATACACATTATTTGTAAACAATGGGGGTCTATTCACGAAGCTGCTGAAGGATCTGGCCCTAGCTTCGGCCGATACTTCGGCTAGCTTCGGCCCCAGGACCCCTTCGGTTCAGTATAGTAAACTAGCATTGTACCCGCCCTCTGCTGCAGTTCCCCATCAGGTCCATCAGCAGAGGGCGGGTACAATGTTAGTTTACTATTGGCTATTGCAAATTGAAATAGCCAATAGTAATGTCCCAATGCTTTTCAATGGGAACATTTCTTTTTTTTTTCTATTCTGATGTCACTTAAAAAAAAAAGGCATGGAATCCCCCTCAAAATCCATACCAGTCCCTTATCTCCCGATAAAGGCCCTGGAGTTTGTTATGGATTTTGACCCCCACACTGTTTTTTAAAAATAGAATAAAGCCAACCAGTCATTTAGCATCTATAGTTTTTGTTTCCTCCAAATATCACTTTCACTAGAATACCGCATAGAGGTGATCAACTTCACAGGCTTAAGGCATCACCCAAGCATAATTTCTAAAGGAATTGTGGCAATGCTGCCCTTTAAGATGCATTAAAAGAGACAGTCCCTGTATTTTTGCTTGTAAATGATTGTTTGATTGAAGTCAGCAGCCCATCAGATACCTTCATTGTTCATATCTTCTGACAGCAGCCACCAGAGACAGTGTGAGATTCCTTAATCAAGACTGGTAAGCATTGATGGAGGAATCTGTTCTATTTTTTTCCTTCAGTTCACAGGTTGGATAAAAAAAAATAGAATGGTATATGGCCAGCTTTAGGCTCAATTACATCTAAAAGTTCCCAGATATGGTTATTTGCCTATTTATGCCAAGGCACACTATTCAAAGCTCTGTTTAGACAAGTGAAACAAAAATGTTCTGTGCAATAGTGCTGATCCTAGCACCAAGGTGTTGCCTTGGGCCCCAATAATTGTGTGCCTATAGAATACGGTGATGGAAATCCAGCCATTGTCACAGGGAAATTCATTCACATATCTGCATTAACAAAAGTTTGATGCACCAAAAGTCAGAACAGAAGATCCATCAACTTCATACATGAAGTTTACTTTTAATAAAATATGTTTATTTGGTGGATTTCATCACCTTCTTCAAAGAAAATCTCATTTCCTAATGATTTCCTTTCTGAAGTGTAAAAACATATAAGTGCTAACCACAAATGGGTTTATTCTAGTTCATATATCATCCAAATGACTTGTTTATGCAGTCTAAATTATTAAAAAAATATTTTACTTGTTTGGGTGTCATCTGTGCTTCTGTCTCTGTTTGCTTTTTTTTTTTTTTTACTGTACAATATTTATTCTATAAATGTATTCTGTCTGACATTCTGACATTTCACTGAGTCAGGAGGAATTTTGTCTTTGTATTCATAAAGTCAGATGTGATTTTATTGAGCATAATCACTTTACAAAATAGAAAATTATAAATATGTTAGTAAGATAATATTATGCTAGGGATTATTTGCATCTCTGCCAGAGATTTGCCTGTTTATGAGTTTTTGGACATTAGAGGCGTTTTTATGCCAGGCAGAAAAAGTGTGCTTTGTGGAAGCATCTTGCTTCAGATAGTGCATTCTCTTAAAACCAATCTTCAGAACAAAAAGATTAAAATTAAGTATATTACATGTATTATTTATTATTACTTGTAAAAGTGATGTCACTGGGCTGCACATAGCATGTGAGTGGGACCCAGCAGACCTGTGGGTTGACCCAGCAGGTCCTCCTACTACATGTTGCCTGCAAAGGACTAAAGGGGTGAATTTAAAACTGGTCATTATGCACAAGGAGAGAGAGCATCACTGGTCTTTATTACAAGAGTACAGAAGCAAAGTGCAGGTGTTGTTTTGTGCTTGATTATTGCAGGATGGTGGTGTCAGGGAACAAGGAAACCACACAGAATCTAAAAGTGTAGGTTAAAAAAAATAAAGGAGTATATTGAAAGCGACAAAAAAAAATAGCAAACAAATCTAAGGTAGGTAAGTCCAAGACGTAGTCAGAACCAAGCCAGAGGTTATAAGCCAAAGCGGATAGTCAGCCGAACCAGGGCTGGGAACACAGAGAGCAGAATGAACGTGTACAATAGCTGGGGTCTGGAACCAGGAGATTAGTAGACATAGCAATGATCATATACGGATAACAGCAACCAGCAGAGAGCACTTGGTACGTCTGAACAAACACAAGGGCGGAAACCACGTGAAAAGACTAATGATTACATAGTGATCTTGAGTCCCATTATCACCGTGAGACAGAAAGTTGGCAGAAGTTTGCCATTAGTCACAGAATGATGAAGTTTATAGGTCTGGTCATTAGAGGGCGCCTAGGGGCAACAGTCAGTGTCAGAAACACTCCACAGAAGCTGAACCTGCAGCTCAAGTGGACAAGGAAAGGTGAGAAACCCTGACAGGAGGAAATACATAAAAAACATGAAAAGTCACCCCAAAAAAAATACAAATGGCACTTGTATTTAGGCAATATATGTGTAGCCCGACTTTCAGCTTAACATTTACCATTAAAATAACAACTTGGCTAGTGACAGATTGGTGTATCCAGAATGTAGATATTATCCATTTGTAGCTAAGGCATCACATGAAGAGGCCAGCTAAGACCAGTAAATGTAGAAATGTGGGAGACACTGTAAGATGCGAAAACTGGAGTTATTAGGATGTCAGTACTTCACTTGACTGATGTAGCACTCTTTTGGAGTTGAACCAACCCATTGAACTCAGTCCTCTGATAGGCCCAGTGGAAGGGATCGTATGTAAAGGACCCCGTGCAAGCACATTTTTGAAAAACTAAGTTGGCCTGTTGTGAGATGCAATCTGAGATGCAATCTGTATGGTATTCTATACACTCCTGAAGGAAGGTTGATTACAGTTGCTCAATCCCTACATTTCCACTTATCAAATATAAGTCTGGTTCGCTTTCATTCATTTGTTAATTTATTTCTCAAGTATTATATCCTGGGATACTATCTGCAAGGGACAGTGCAGATTATTTTGGATTGTTGAAGAATTGCTTAAATTGATTGTAGCCCATATTTGTTGTATCTTTTTCTTATTTTTATAGATGTGGGTAGAGTTAAGTTGTTGATCCCATTATATGTGTTTTTGTTGTGAAAAGTAGCTAGTTCTGTTATCAGTACAACCATCAGTTGCTAGTAAAGAGAAATTATTTTACACTTGGCTGGCCACAAAGTTTCTGCTTTTTATCATTACATTTTAAGGTCAAAGTTTGTGTTTTTGTGTTTGTATATATGTGTGTTTGTGTGAGGGGAGGGGTAATACTAGGTATGCACCAATACCATTTTTTGGTATTGAGTATGAGTACCGATATTTATCTTTTGGTACTCGCTAATACCGAATACCGATACCGGTACTTCAAGGTGCATGGAGCCAGCTTCTGATTGGCCGGGAAGCCTGCTCCATGCAGTTTGGCTGGCTCAATGCTGATTGGCCAGAAAGCCAGCTCTATGTTCCCTCGCGGCACTGCCGGTCAGAGGATACCTCCTCTGACCCGAAGTCCTGGTATTAGGAGATTACTAGGCTACTTTCACAACTGAGTTAGATACAGAAGAGCAAGTATTGCTCATGTTTGTTTTTATGCTCCATTCAGCTCAGGCTGTCAACACTCTCATTGTCAATGGAATAGCATGCCAGCATATTGCAAGCACAATGTGGTGCTCGACAAACATAGTCATGTGTACTGAGTCATTCAGCTGAGGATGTCCTTTTTAGTAGGCAACACTTGGCAAGTATTCAAAACAGCTAAAATGAGCCCCAGTCAGTGAGTACTTTATTTATTACTGGTATTTATATAGTGCCAACAATTTACGCAGTGCTTTACATAGTTGGAATATTCACATCAGTCCCAGCCCTCAATCAAAAGTCCCAATCTCTCATGCATATACTGTATACAAGGGCCAATTTAGACAGGAGCCAATTAACCTATCAGCATGTCTTTGTTGTGTTAGAGGAAGCACCAGAGCACCTGAAGGAAACCCACATAAGCACAAGGAGAACATGCAAACTCCTTGCGGATTGTAACCTAGCTCAGATTCAAACCAGGGACCCATAGTGCTGCAAGGCAGAAGTGCTAATCACTATGCCACCATGCTGTATCATCCTTTAACCTTGCACTGCTTCCATGAAAGCTTAGATGGAAGCTAAGCCACCAATGGCCTATGATATACCTTTCTGGTAGCACCAGACTCTATGGTCCTGTTTAAGGACAATGTCTATGTGGAGTTTTACGTTTCTGCCTATGCTGGTATAGGATTTCTCTGGGCTCTGGTTTCTTCCAGCATTCTATGCAAATGTCAGTAGGTACATTGAAATGGCTCTGTGAATGTATATGACTGTGTGGAGACATTAGATTGTAAGCTCCTTAGGGATTGATATGGATGGGTCAGTGTTTTCAGTGAAGTACTGCATTCTGCACTGTATGTATAATTAAAATACACAGAAGGGTTCATACTGTTTTAGGGAGACACAATTCTGAACTTGCCCTGCAGAATTGTGAAGCCAGATTGAAAAAAACTGAAATACAATTCAGGCATTTTAAACGGTCAGTCCACTTTAAAATGATACTTTATTGAAAAGGAGAGACTAGTGGTCTAAGTTAGCTTTTGGTTTATTATGTCTTGGATATTCCAAAGCTTAAATTTTCCCTGCCGTATTCCCAATTATGTTTCTATTTATCTGGGTTCTTTGGGTGTTCCAGCTCAGTTTTGCATTTTACCCCTCCCTCCTTTTCCATTTTTTATAGTAAAACATAAATTAAAAAATACTGGCCATGGCAGGTAAAGTTTCCCTGAAAATCAGTGGCATATATCCCTCCAGCACAATACCCAAGAGATATTAAGTATATTCCAGTTTTAATTTTGCTCTCCATTGTCTACCAGAATCTGAAATATTAGCTTTGAGAGGACTAACCTTTAATTTTCCAAATGCTCATTTGTGATAAAATAGTAACTACGGTACGCAGAGTATGCATCGGGAAAGCATATAAAAACATAAATAATCTGCTACTGTTGCTGTTAATTATAATCATTAATAACAATCTAGCAAACCATTAAATCTCAGGAAAGAAATTAGCATGGCTTTCTAACCAGGGGCACATAAACACCATTTATCAGTTTTTCATTCTTATAAATCTCTCTCCTTTGACCAAAATGTGCTGGTAGGAGAAATTTATCTTACATAAAGGAGATAAAATCAATTGTATAATTAAAACCTTTATCACCTGCAGCATTTAGTTGGTGTATTCAGAGCGAGCATCTCCGGAGTTGCCTAATTGCCCTGTCATTCCCTTTCCCTGTACAGGAATGTGTGATGTGCCTAGGAATGCCAATGAGCTCCTAACATTATGTTTATTTTTGTTCTAGTAAGTGCAGTAGAATTTTTAGGAACCGTTTAATCCCAGTTTGTAGCAGTTAGACTGGGACCATACCAAGGGCACAGTCATTTGCAAATATTTGGGCACCCTTGATCAAAATTTATATTTTGTTGATTTTTTACTATTGAAAGAAGTTCAACAAAATCGGTGAAGGGGTACTAATTTGAAAACAACAATTCTGCAAATGTGCAATTCCTATTGGCTTGCTAAGTTTCTATCTAAAGATAAAACTTTTTAAGTTTTGAAAAGAGTATGGAATGGTTAACCCTGTCAGTTTTTTTCTTTGTCCCATGGGGAAGACGTGCCTTCAGTTCCTATCCCATACATACAACATAAAGTAGGAGAAAATGTCTCTAAAATAAGGGAAATCACCTCTTATACGGTTTTCACCTCAACAGAAATACCTGTTGGAGGATATTTGGGATTTTCCCTCACATTCAGTGCTGATGACAATATTCACCAACTTGCATACAGAAGTTGAATCACCTTATTGGAGACACAGAGAGCTTTACAAATGTGGAGATATTGTAGCTCTTTCCTACTCTATCAAAAAAATGGCTTTAGATAAATGCACAGTTTTACAAAGTAAAACAATAAATGTAGCACTGCCAAAACTT
The DNA here is from genome assembly GCF_000935625.1 of Nanorana parkeri. Taxonomy (NCBI): domain Eukaryota; kingdom Metazoa; phylum Chordata; class Amphibia; order Anura; family Dicroglossidae; genus Nanorana; species Nanorana parkeri. The sequence continues at coordinate 379,131 of NW_017307515.1, forward strand.
TAGATACTATCATGGGAATGTATCCATTTGGTTGCATCATAAGCATCTTTTAAACTGCCGCATCCCTGATTTCTAGTGCATATAGCAACAGATTTATAATTGTAGTTTATGTTTTATTATTAAAAGCTTTTATGTATGAATCATTTTAGAGGGAGATCATATCATGTCGATCGCCGTTATTTCAACCACCTACTCCTTAAAGACTTTCACATATTAGTACTCACCTAACCACCACCTAACCTGTTTGTTAGCACATGAGCACTAGCACTTCTTTGCACAAAACCTCAGATGAAGCTGATAAATTCAGCAAATCATATTAGCTGGTGTTTTTATTTTTAATGTTTTTAAATAATCTAGTTCGAAGTAGAGATCTATGATGATTTGAAACTAGATAAGGAGAAAATAGGATCTATTATGTAAAAGGCTTTAAGGAGTAGGAAGTTGAAATAGTGGCGATTGACATGATGGGATCTCCCTCTAAACAGTAAGGGGTGCTAATAAAGTGAGAGAAAAACATTTTAATGAAAGAAATACAGTTTAGTTTTAAATGACTGTAATGGAGATGATGCATAAATGCTAATGTGTGTCACATTTTTGGAATGGTTGCAATACCATGGGACCCAGGTGAGCTCAGTGAAAAAACAGGATGTTACCAGCACACCAGAACAATGTGTCCAAATAAACATAATTTATTGATGCATTGACATATCATCACAAGGATGGCATTGTTCTAAGGCCACGCAGGGTCCCTTCATCAGGCTCAACATGACAAAGATGCAATTAACAATCACCTACATCTCTTTGTAACAGACTTACCTGTCCTCGCTCTGGGATCAGCATCCAACGCCGCCTACTCGTCATCATGCTGCTCCTCCTCCCTCTACATGGCTGTCAGGTTAAAGGCAGGGTTTCTGAAATGCTTAGTGTCTGGGTAATGTGGTGGACACTGGGCATTTAAGCTGACAGCCATGTAGAGGGAGTAGGAGCAGTATGATGACGTGGGAGTAGGCGTCGTCGGATGCTGATCGGATGCTAAGTCTGTTACAAAGCGGTTTTTATTTTAAATAAGTTTAATATTCACAGTGAGACCACAAAGCTAAATATCATTTTTGAATCTTAACAACAAAATCAAAGACCTTTATATCCTTCTATTAAATGATTATGGATGAAAGATTAGATTGAAATTCTCCTTTAACAATGGTTTCAAAATATGACTGAGCTTTAATGTCAGGAGTTTTTGTCTTTTGCTCAGCTTTTGAAAAATAGGTTTCTCCAGCAACAAGGCAAAACATAATGTTTTTGTAATGCTAAATAAATTAAATAAAGAAATTCTTTCTTCAGGCTTTGCAACTTCATAGAACAGACTGATACAGTATGTGTGCATTGGAGCAAAAATTCCCATTGCTGAATGCTGGAGGAAATTTGACCTTAACTTAAGGTTGATTATTCAAAAAGTAAATTATATCTGTATTAATGAAAAACTTAGCAGCATTGTGTATTACATAGATGAGAAATTCAGACAAACGTGAGGCTTTTGAATCGTCTGCATGCCATCTGCCACATTTTGAGAGATGGTTTAAAAGTTTAATAATTTGCTTTTCTGATATACCTGTTCTTGGCGAGTTACAATAGCATTGTGAAACTTTTTTTTTTATTGCTATCAAGCTCTTGCTTTCAAACGCAGTAAACAATTGTATGCAGAAGTAAACTTATTTTAAAGTCTAGAGGATGTAAAAAAAATGATTCAGACATTGAAAGAATCTTCAGGGATTGTATAGTTTAATCACGCAGACAGTTGTAACAATGTGAGAACTTGTACATGAGGATCCGGTTTTGGAAATGCAGTAAGAAAAAAAAGACAGATCTGTGATGGCGCACTATGGGGACTATATACAACAATCTTGTTTACAACCTCAAGAACATGAATAACAGCACAAATGTAGAACTAAAGCATTCAGGAATTCAGTATATCAAGTGAAATAAAGGTTTTATTATGTGAGAGAGGTTCTTGAACAAAAAGTTCAAATCATTTAACTATTACAGAGGTTGACTGTTCTTTCATTTACAGCCATCAAATTGTTACATAGATGCAAACCCAAACTGGGTGACATTTAGTTTGCTAAAGCACTGTTTTTAAAAGTAACTGCAATGTTGTTGTACCTCTTTGCAGCCAATGGGGATGTAGGTTTAAAAAAAAAATGGTAAAGACTTAACTACAAAGAACGCATTGGTATGGAACCCCCTCGAGAATCCATCATTTTGATACATCAAGCTCTGACTGTTGCTGGAGATGTGCTACGGAAAATGGTACTAACTCAATATTTTTTTATAACGCTCTAAATTCAGTGATTTGTGAGACAAGGTACGAGAGATCTCTCAAAACCTCACTGATTATCAGGTATTTCTGGAACCTTCCTTTTTTCTACTACACCTTAAAGTGACATTTAGGGCAAAAGTCCCCCCCACAGGGCTAACGTAAGGACTTACCTTAAATGATACCTCTTAATCCAACCATTTTCTTATTTCCTGTAGTTTTTAGCTGGTGCGAGTCTCCGATCCAGCGCTGACTCCTCTGTCCTCCTCTTCGCTCATGTCCCACAGTGTCTGTGCGGGTACACGCTGCTCCATATACTTACCTTGTGTCTCTCCTCATCGCCTGGCCAAACATCTGAAATGTGCATGCGCCCACCCCAAGATCTTTTGCGGCCGCCCGATAAATTTTCAGATGTTCGGACAGGAGCGCGCGATGGACACACAGTTAAGTATTAAGTATGAACCATTTGAAAAAGTTTTTTTTTTATCGTTTTGCATACATCTACTGTTTGCTAGCAGTAGATATATGCAAAAACATGCAAAGGTTTAATAACCCTTTAATTCCAATCAAAACGTATCAAAAATTGGTTTTGAGACATCTGGTGAATATAACTAAGGCATGATTCCCGGCGCGTTGAAGACAAGAAACTCCCACGTCAATCTCTATGTGGCTACATAAATTGGAAGAGATCTGGTGTATGGAAAATATGTTCTTAGCGTGACAAAACAAGTTGGAAATTTTTAACAAAACTTGGTTCTATTGGCATTCTCTTCTCTGACCAAGGTAGGAGTTTCCTGGCATATCCTGAGTTAAGTGGGTAAGCTGTGAATCTCTTGCACGTTGATCTCTTTGGTTCCGGATCTCCTTTCATGGCCCACAGATTGTTCTCTTTACTGATACTCTGTTTTTTATAATGACTCCAGTTCCTTATTTTTCCTGATGCTCCCTTGCGGGGAACACCAAATTCTCCCCCCAGTGTCTCTTCCCCCTCTTCCCTCCACCCCCCCCCCTTTTTTTTTGGTGACCGCCTCTCTCCTCAACTCTAGTAATCCTATTTTTCTTTCTGCTTTCCTCTTCCCTAGGCAAAGTTATAAATAGTCAGTATCCAGCTGCAGAGTTATCTGCGATACAATTATTTGTATGGTCGTAGGTTACCTGGATGGTGTTATTCAGTTCTCTTGAACATCGCTTGTCACCTGGTGAATGTCCAGAGCTAATTATCACCTGAATTTATATGACATACTGATTGGATAATAAATATTCTTTGGGTAATCCGATGACTACAGTCTATCATGGCTTGGTTTTTCTGCTTGTGGTGATGTATAAATAAAGAATTTGGAAAAAAAAAATCGCTTGGTTGCTACACAGCCTTTAGAGTGCACCAGACTGCATGTAAGATTTGTATATATGTGTGTGTGTGTGTGTGTGTTCTGCAAGTTAACTTTGGGTGAGTCGCCATCCAGTGGCAGGCAGTGGCATTACACAATGTGATGATTGTTTCATATGAGTGTGTTATTAACCTAAAGTAGGCACTCTCCCTCCCTCCTCTTCCACCGGATAATAATCTTGCTCTAGTTAGTGAGTCATTGCGACCGGGCCCCCCTTCCGTGACAACAACCAATTGGCACTTTCATGGTATTGACAGAATTATGTGGGCTAAAGAAATGTACCATGAAAAATGTGTTGTGGTGATTCCAGTATCAGCTTCCTTTGCAGCTCTCAGCATTCAGTCACATGACACCTCATAGCTGGAAGACTTCAGCCAAACATATCTCATTAGTACTGGCCCAGGGGGGCAAATGTCTCACTGCTCCACAACTCAGTCCTCCCCTACAAGACCTCACCTCATGTTCAAGTTTGTCAAGACCTCACTTCATGGCTTATTTTATGACATTTTAAAATATAGGGCACACTTTAACTTCACTCACCTGAACATCCTAAGTGCAATACAGTAAGCAGCCAGTGTCCAGAAATGCCAAGTGGGTGCCAAGCCATCAAAGTTAATACACACCCTTGCGACAATAACCACATAACATATTTTACATATAAATTATTTTTTTTATTATTTTTCTGACATTTAATGACATTCCTTACTCATAATAATTTCAGCAATTAGCATCTTGGATTGCACCATGTCACTATATGATTGTCAGTTCAAGTTGCTTCAGAAGGCAAGCTTCCTGATAATTTCAATTATGTATTTCCTTTGTGCACTAATTACTCATACTATTTCAGATAACCGAATTGACTTGTCTTTCACATTTTTAATTATAATAGGAAGGAAGGATTTAACATTTTCACTTATTTGATTCCAGTTTAGAATGAAAGAATTTTAAGTGCATTCATTCAGCGAAGTGAAGGACAACCTTTTTTCAAAGAGTCTTCTATCCTAAAGAAATGTCTTATCTGCTGGAGACACAATTTCAATTGTGATATTATTGGCACCATATGAAAATATGAAAATAGTTTTCTATATTTTATATATCTATATTTTAGAAATCTAATTTTGTATTTATTTTTTTACTTCTTAATAGTGTAAAATTTCACCATCTGTTTTTTGCCCTTAAATTCAGGACACAAAGAAAAAGCACGTCACTGAGGAAAAATGATTAAGCTTGTTTAAGATATATATTTTTTTTTTACAATGTTAAATTACAGCATTACATTTACCTCTGGCTTAAACAGTATGTTCATTGTGCCTGTTCAAACTCAACTCACCAGCTGTATGTGTTATATGTAAGCCAATTGGCCAAGAGTCGCTAGTTTTATACGGTTACTGGTTAAAGCCTGCATACAAGAAATAATGGTCCTCTTTGTATTTTAAGTCACAATATATTATAATCTCAAGAATTAATATTGCCCATGTGCAACCATTTATTTTATCACCATGACATCAACTGAACATTAGCTTTAGTAACTTTTTTCTACCGCTAAAAAAAATTGCAATATATTCTTTGATATAATATTTGGCAATGTTTTTTTTCGTAATTTTCTTTCACACACACTTTTCTTTAGATTCACTTTTATTGCATATCATCCAACACTTTATAATGAATTGTAAAATGAACACACTAAATCTGATAATAGAAATGCCCAAGCATGCAAAAAGGAAATCAAGTAGCAGATAGCACGATTTACATACAAAAGACTACAGAAAAAGAAAAATGTACATCCTTATAACACAAGAAGTATTATAATTTGGTGCCTTTATTTGAATACCAGGGACAAGTACATTAATCTGTTATGTTATATTTGATGTTAAAATTAGTTAAAAATAAACCGAATTCAACAAAAGAAAACAAAAAAAATCCAGATCTGATATTTTGTTTACAATAGAAAAAGCTGTATTATAGCTGATAAAAAATCACCTTATATTGAATATTTTTATTAGATAATATAGTCAGTGTGGTATGTCATTTTTTACTTTTAAGATTTTAAAGCATTAAGCAAATGATCTGTACAAGTATTCTGCAAAAAAAACACCTGTATCTCAATGTCATATTTAATATATGTTCAGACAATAAGATTAGGTGATCAAAATGCACATTATTACATGTACCCTTCTGTTTTTCATTCAAATCTGTATATTTAAATGGCAAGCAGGATTTCTCGATAATGTATCATATCAAAATGTCACATCACTCCTACATCTCAGTTATATTATTTTAGCATTTTGTGCAGATGTGAAATCATGAGTGGTGCTACAAAAATGTTATCAGTTCAATAATGAGATAAATTTGCCTGACAAACAAGTTTATTACAATTTCTTGTTTGTCCAGCTGGTAATAATAAAAATAACTAGATACTCTCGATAGGAAATATAATTGCATAAGGCATTTAAAAGGTCTCTGACATACAGGTATTATTTATCAATAGATAGTGTAAGAAAACCTGATAGTATTTTTTGTTACAAATAGGATAATATTGTGCTTTCAATAAACCCTTGGCCAAAAAAATAATAATTAGTAGTGGTTACCTGTAAATAATCTCTATAAATGTCTGATTGGATACCATGGTTTCTTATTTGCATACTGCAATATAGCAGTATGCAATAATTTAAGCAGTTAAATTATTATTAATTACGGTGTGCCCTGCAATCATGTTCAGTCCGTGTGTTTATTTTTGTTTGCTTGTTAGAATTAAACCTGGTTTATCCACCATAACTGCAGTTATGACAACATCAAGCATTGTTGTTTACCATAATAACCTTTCCCAAAATGTTTTGTCCAAGACTCTAAGCTATATGAATAGAACAAGGGGAACATATTGTAGAATAGTTATTATTTTTACAGCATGGACAGAGGTTAAAATATTTTAAACTGAAGTAACACATGCTGCCACAAAGCATTTTAGTGTTTTTTGTTATCGCTTTATTACAGTTCTTTTTGTTCTAAAATCAAACATTAACACATCGGATACATAGGAACAAAGGTAATACAATAGAACTCATAATTACAATAATGTGGTCTTTGACTTAAGTTGGCAATACACCTTCAGTTTCTTCTTTTTTTTTCCCTCTCTGTAGCTTGGATTAAGGAATCTCCCCTGCCGACTGTTGTATTCTAGGTATTCTAGATCCTTGCTGCTTTAGGAGAACCACATTTTAAATCTGTTACATAGTTACATAGTATTTGAGGTTGAATAAAGACACTGGTCCATCAAGTTCAACCTTTGTGTCTCTGTATGTGATTGCGTATATGTGTGTGTGTGTGTGTGTGTGTGTGTGTATGAATCTCTGTGAGGTCTAGTTTTTAAGAGTACTTGTACCCCTGGATGTTGTGGTCTCTGAGGAAGGTATCTAAATGCTATAATTAAGATATGTCATTTGATCAGTGCTTTTAAATTGAACTGCCCAACCAATGGGCAGTTCTGGAAACCAATGAAGACAGAAAGAACAGGATGTACACCCCAGGGACAGTGTTATATTAGGTGTAAGCTTATTGGGTGAATGGCTCTGCACGAAATGTGATTTTTGTTTAAATTAAATGATGAAGAAGATGTTTATATAAGTATTACAAAAAGACCCCAAATTAAAAAAAATGCAATGAATACAAATACACAGCTACAAATGATTTGGAACTAGGTTCAGTAGCACTGTAGTGACATTCCATATGGTCTTTCATTCAGTAATCCTCAATCAACCCAATGCAGTGGATTTCTCAATCAGATTCATTGTTTCACAGTCACAAGTTAGTTTTCCATAGAACAGCAGGACCCTGTTCTTGTACTGGGTATATTTTATCACCCTGGACTTCTAACAACCTTTCTGAAGACGCCATGTAATCATACAGCTCCTCAAACAGCACTGTCTCTTCTCCAAGAATACAGTCCCCACTGAAGACTGCATTTTCTTCCAATAACACCAGTGTCATGTGATCATCTGTATGTCACGGTGTATACAGGACTCAGATAGGTGTTAGTACCCTGCTCCAGTATCATGGTCCCCGGGTTACACCCCAACACACAGACCGCCCAAGAGGACTGTTCTTCATGATGTTCAGGGCATTCTTGAATAAGCTGCTTCCACATAAACAGGGACACTCCAGGCCAGACAGGGGGGTCCAAGGTAGATTCAAATGGAAATAGGACAGATGGTGGTGCCATCACAATTTGAGTCCAAAATAATAGTTTATTTGAAAAGGCTAGTATGGTGAAACAGCCAACACAGAGATTCATATAATCCTCCCTCATCAAGGCTTGAATAAAGTTAAAATTAGCTCCTTTCAGGATAAAAAAGGGTTTCCCAGAACAATCAGAAGCCTGCAGCATTGGTTCAGCAAAATAAACATATAGCTAAATGTTTCTATTGCTGAAACATTTGGAAAAAAGCCAGTACACATTAGGATTTCCTAATTTCAGTTTATGCCAGCTGTCAAACAGTGACAGCAAGAGCAGTAAATACCACTCTGCTATCACTGTCAGACACTTGGCCCCTGAAAGGGATCATGTGTCTGAAAAAGCTTAACTCTTTCATTAATGGATTCCTCAATACTGAGGCATCCATTAATGAATGGTAAACTTTGATTCTTAGCGGTTGCCAGCATTACAGAGCCCCAAATAGCTGATCATGTACAGTGTATATGGTCAGTCATTTGGGCACTTAGTGGGGGGATGCACAGTTTATGTGATCAGTAATTTGGGCACTTAGTGGCGGGGACGTACAGTGTACATCTCCTGTTTTACAACGGGTTAATATCCTTGCTCATAATTGGGTATTCTTTGAAAAGTGAAATTTCACCAAATTCACCAAGCTAAGGGAAACTTTCCCTGAAAAGTGCAAATTCCCTTGAAAAGGGAAACGTCTATTTGCTTTAGTAAATGAACCCCTCTGTCTCTGCCTGAAATATGTTTATCCTGTCTGAGCAGAGCAGTCAATCTTCTGTCTAATTCAGCTTGAGCTTTCAAGCTCTTAAAGTGTATTTTCACTTTTGCAGCTAAATTGGGATAACACCTATTTTATTTGTGTTACATGTTCCCAGTCACATAGCGTAAGCTAAAAAAATGCTTCTTGCAGTTTAAATTGCTTTTACTTGGGTTAGTGTTTTAAGGGTTAAAATGAATTTTCACTTCTATTGCTTTGAAATGTTAGGTGGGGCTGTGAGTGGGCTAAGGTGGCTTTTCATTCAATGTTAATGAAGCTTATCAGATAAATACAATGCTCAAATTTCAGTCCCAAGACTTCCCCTGGGGGCAGATCACAGTGAAAGGGCCAAGAAAAACCTGGAATCAGCCATTTTGCGTGCTTTAACAAAACATCTAAATGGTAAGCAAAGTTATTTTTTAGTATCCTGTCTGTAAGGGAACACATAACAAACATAAAGAGGGGGTTCCCTAATTTGACTTCTAAAGTGGAAATACACTTTAAATTACAGCCTTTACTTAGCAAGGCAGGTAAGGATACCCAGAAAAAAACCCTAAATAAACCTAAAGCTCCCCCTGCTGGCTGCAAATGAAAAACAATTGATATGCAAAATGTTATAATTACCTGACCACCTGACTTTTACTTAGTCCTGAGCATGATAGATAAAAACAGTAAAATGCAAAACTACAATGCAACCTCCTTAATAATACTGTATATACAGTATATTTTTGGGCAATTTTTATCCTTATTGGAGCCGTTCTTTATGGAATAAAATGCGGTGCATCAGAGGGCCACAAAGTACAGTCAAATCCCAATATAAATGATGAATGCCACAATTGAAATCTGCATCAGCTGGTTAACAACTTATTTCTTTTCAGGTTAAGCAGTTGTAGCTAGCTGTTGCATTTGGCAAACTCAAGGCTTGCAATTAAATTATCCATTATAACCTCCAGTCTCCAGCAAAGACTGGTTTCCCAAACCCAGGTGGATTTAACTTTTTTATTTTATTTTACTAAACTTGAGTGAAAGCCTCTCTTTGTCTTTGTGCCACCTAGCATGGTCAGACATAAGCACAGTAAGTAGAGCTGTTAATTCCTTTGTGACAACATGATTTTCCAGCATCTAACACTTCGTCAGACAGTATGAGGGCAGCCAGTGAATGGAAAAATTCACACCAAAATGAATGGAAAATGTCTAATCTTGTATTTTCAGCTACTTGTTATAGATATTCAAGTTATAATATTAAATATATTTATTCTTGCATGGTGATGGCGATGGTTATTAGCAAGGAGCTTTTGGAAGCAGCATTAAAAAAATGAATAATACATTGTAACTTTTCCATCCATCCTCTAGACAATAACTGTAAAGGAAGTAGCAACTTTTACATTATTAAAGGGAACTGTAGCCTTAAAAAGCTGACATGAAAGCAAACAGCTAAATACATGGGTGAAACACACAAACACACACACAAATAAAAAAAATATATATATATCTATATATCTATATACTATATATAGATATATCTATATCTATATAGATATATCTACATATCTCCATACAAATGTATACACATATATACATACACATATATAATGTTTTACTTGTCAGAGGATTTGTAATACTGTTCAGCCAATCTTGTATTTCAGACATCCCTGCCAGAAAGCATAGCCAGGTTCAATTGCAGTTGAGGGGTGATCTGCTCACAGTCAATGTTTTAACAGTTGTACAGGATGGAGGAAGATGGGTCCTGGGAGAGGTGTATATTTCCCTTTGTTCAGGTTGTGGGCTCAAAAGGATAGGAAGCTAGAGACAGCAGGAGAGAGAGAGAAGCACTGATTAATGTGTGCAGACAAGGCTGTGGAGCAGACTAAATTACTGGTGCTGTGGAACAGCTGAACTTTACTGGGAGCCTGTGGGCTGAGAGAAACTCTAAGGCCCGGTTCCCACCTGGGCGGTTTTCCGCACGTTCGTACTCGCGGAAAAACGCTCAAACAGGGAAATGCCATTATTTTAAATGTGCATGGTTCCCATCTGGGCGTTTTTCCGCGAGTACGAACGCGCGGGAAACCGCCCTACGCCCAAAGAAGTACATGTACTTCTTTGGGGCGTTTTGGTCGGGCGTTTCCATTGGGATACAGCCAAGTAGCCCTAGGAAATGCGCGTTTGTCGCACGTTTTGTTTACCGCGAATCGCGGTAAAAACGTGCGACAACCGCGCATATGCAATACGCCTTGATTAAATAGTCTATTTTAACTAACCTGTTGCCGTCCGCCTGTTGTGAAAAAACAGATGGACGGCACAGTCGCATTGGCGGGTTGCCGTCTCCAGACGGCTTTTGTTTTTCTGCTCGCATGCGCACGGGCAGAAAAAAACGGCCCGTTTTTTACAGCCATTACCGGCTGTTTCACATACATACGATCGGCGGCTCTATAGCCTGCCGATTGTATTATGGTCTGTCTGGCTGCGTGACCCCCCTCCCTCTAATTTTGCTGCTGCCGCCCCCCCTCCTGACTCCTCACCTTCAATCCCGGGATTTGCTGCCCCATCTGCGGCCCGGGACTGGCTCGGGAGGGTGTCAGGAGGTAAGATGGGAGGGAGGTCAGCATCTTCCTCCTTGCTGACCTCCCTCAGTGCTGTGAATGTGGAAGTAATGTGTATTACATCAATTCCGCATTCACCTGTCAGTCATCTGGCTGCTATAGCCAGAGAGAAGAAGCTGATGAAGCAGATCTGCTTCTTTTGGGTCCCCCAGGTGACATTAGGGGTCTTAGAGACCCCTAATGTCTCCATAAAGAGGACCTGTCAGTGTGCCTTTGCTTTTATATAGGGGGATTGTTATCCCCCTATGTAATAACAATAAGTATAAAAAAAAAAGTAAAAAATAAATAAAAGTCACATATAAAAAAGTAAAAAAAAAACCCCAAACATTTTTAAGTCCCCCACGTTTACGCACATATAAACGTAAATACGCGTTCGATGCGCCAGCGCGGGAAATAAACAATTGCGCTACACATGTTACATATCGTCGCAAACGTTGGAGGGAGAGCAATCATTTTAGGGCCATTAATCACTGATAACACTAAACTGATGAGCGATAAAAGCTTTTAAAGCGTCGCCAATGGCCAATTTTGGGTATTGTAGTTCTTTGAGGTTTCGCGCACGCACACAATTTTAAGGCTTGACATGTTTGGTGTCTATTTACGCGACGTGACCCCATCTCTTATATTTCACCAAAAAATTGGGTAATAATAAATGTTTTATCATTTAATATAGGGGAAACTGTTTGTTTGTTTTTTTTTATTTTGATTAAATACCATCAAAAGAAAGCTCTATCTGTCCCCAAAAAATGGTATAACATTTATTTCAGTACAGCGTTGTATGACGGAATAAACGTCAGTCAAAGTACCGCAGTGCTGAATACTGAAAAATGGCCTGGATGGGAAGGGGGTTTAACACCCCGGACTTCAAGTGGTTAAAAGGTGAAGTTAGTTTTAGCCTTAGCCATATTTACACTACGCTATTGTCTCTGAACTCACAGAAAAACTTGTAGTAAAAATCCTGCTTGTACTTTTTGTCTTTAGTACATTTTGGCCTATTATCCCTGATTAATTATTATTAATTCTTGCTGTATATTACCTGTCTGTACTTCTTTTTTTGAGAAAGGTCTGCATCTGTAAATGTAAATATGTGCTAATACCATATGAACTACTCTTTTACTACTCAGGTGACGAGGAAGCATTGAGCCGGATTTCTGGCCAATCAGGAATCCGGGCGCCGTGTAATGACTCGTTGCCCAGCTTCCTGATTGGCCAGCTTCTGGACCAACCAGGAAGATAGGTAACGAGTCATTACCCGCCCCCGACTTTCTCATTGGCCAGAAAGCCGGCTTCATGCTCCCTGTTCACCTGGTGATGAGGGAGCATGGAGCCAGCGTTTAGGCCAAATAGGATTGGCCAGTTTCTTGACCTATCTGAAAACCGGGCCACAACTAATTACACGGGCGCCCGGCTTCCAGATTGGCCAGAAAGCCAGCTCAATGCTTCCTTGTCACCTGGTGATGAGGGAGCATGGAGATGGTTTCCCTGCTAATCGGGAAGTTGGGTGTCTTTACACGCCACTCATTACATGCCACCTGGCTTCCTTAATTGGACTTCCAGTATCGGTATTCGGTATCCGCGAGTACCCCAAAAAAATATTGGTACTCGTACTCGATACCCAAAAAACAGTATCATTGCTTCCCTAGCTAAAACTGTAAGAACTACTCTATAAAGGTAAAAGCAGACCCAGTGGACTATTAGGTGTCCAGTCAGGAGCACTGAATGTAGCTTGCACATCATGCTTTTTTTTGTTTGCAATAAAATTTGCTAGAGGTGCACCGAAAAATTAATTTCTAAACCGAAACGAAACTGACATAAAAAAATTGTCAGACCAAAACCGGAACCGAAAATGTTTTTTATTTTAAAAATGTTTGAATATTTTTTATTTATTTTTTATAAACTTTTAATTTTTTTATATTTATTTTTATTCATTTTTTATTAAATATTTTTTTTTTTACTTTACTTTTAGGGGCTTCGGGGAAATATTAGGAGCCTAAACAGACCCCTAATAATTCTCTTTTAAAATAGAAAAAGAGATTGAGGACACAAAGTCCTCAATCTCTTTTCCTGCAGCCCCTGTTATCAATGAACAGGAATCCTCTATATTTAGTGTTCCTGTTCATTCATAACTTGAGAACAATGTGTGTTTACTAGAACTACAACTATGAATGAACAGGAGGTGATGTAGATCACTTCCCATTCATTCATAATTGAGGATATAGTAAACATATCATGTCCTCAATTATCTACAAACACTCAGCGATCGCTGAGTGTTTGCATTGGCTCTCCTCTCTGACACAGGAGGCTGAGCGAGCAGTGCGACTGTAGAGCTCAGCCTCCTGTGACAGCGTGGGCTGCCTCCGCCCACACACCGCTCTGTCGGACTGTTATAGGAGGCGGGAGGAGAGCCGCCGGCCGCTAAGCCAGCTGTCACACTTTCTCCTCTCCCCGCTGGGACACAGAGCAGCGCCCAGCGGGGAGGAAAGAAAGCAGGGATGGCATTTAGCCAAAAGTGCCATTTTCGGCCGATATGTTTTGGCTGCCGATATATTGGTGCATCCCTAAAAATTGCCTCAATTTCAAAATGGCCTACCAGTTGCCTTGTCTGCTCTAAATGGGGCCTAGTACAAGTGCTTAAAAACTGTGCAAGCACAACAATATTTGGAGTTTTTTTAGCTTTTTCAATGGATGGTGGGGGTTGTGATAAAACAGAGCCTAGTACAACTGATTAAATACTTGGCATGTTGGCACAGCTATATTTTTGGGGCTTTTTTTCTGCAAATAAATTACACTGTAATGCTAATTTCCAGATTTTTAAAGTGGATGTTGGGGATCCTGTTCAAAATGGTGCCTAGCACATTTTATTTGATTGTAATACACTCTCATTTTGATTCTTGCTGATAAAATGGCTTTTCAAAATGGGGCCTAGCACAAGCGATTCAATAGTGTACACATATGCACTACAACAATTTAGGGACTTGATCCCTGTGAAAGAAATAGACCCTAATTTTTTTGTTGGATTTTTCATCTAAACAAATAAATGCTACTGTTGATTTTGGGATAAAAATCTTCTTGGTGTCTCTCCGGATAAAAATGTGGCCCAGTAAAAATGCTTAAAGACTGCGTATGGAGTCAGTACAAAATGTGTGCATTTTTTCTGTGAAGAAGTACACTATGATTTAAATTTATTGGTTAGAACCTCCCTGGTCCCTCTCTCTCTCTCTCTCAAACCGTGGCATACTATAGCTGCTTATGATGTCTAAATTGAGTCTGTCCAATATTTTTTTCACCTACTTAAGCTGCTTACATAGTGTGCATAAAGCCTCCCACATTTTTGTAGCTTTTACTTTGAAATAATACACTTATATAATTATTAGAATGAAAACCCTTATTTGGATTTCTTGATTTCTTGGATTACAATCTGCCTGCTCACTCCCACTGAAACTGCATCCTTGTAAAAGTGTGTACATATAGTGCATAGAGCAAGTGCAAAACCCCCCCCCCAAAAAAAATATGTAAAAATACCTAAAACACCACACACATTCACCCCAGGTTATTGACATAAAAGCCTTACATTTCCCCCTGTGGTAAAGTCCATCACAGACATGACACCTGCAGCAGGGCAGGCTAGTACCGAAAGTTAATGTAGGGCCACCTCCTGTCAGTGCTCCAGCATGGATACCCAATAGTTAATAAAAGTGATCGGTAAAATAGTGTGTACCCAAGCTGCAATATATGGCAGAACATATGATTGCTGGGACAATCACATGTAGGGAAGTGGAATCTTGGTATGTAAGTTGTTCAAGTTAACGACCTTGCAATGGTGCAGGAGTAACATATATACAGATCAGTTGAGAAATGTTGTGTGCTGTATTGCATCGCTTCTTTCTTTTTTTGAAAGGTTATGAGGATGTATCAGCTTAAAAAGAGAAGGAAGATAATAAAGATAATGTAGTGTCTAGAGGAGCCATGAAATAATTTATATGGTCATAAAATGGGCGCTCCATTTTCACATTATCTGTCTGAGTTGAGGTGTACTGCGGCGCTCGCCTTGAGTTCCAAAAACAATAGTCTATCTGCAACAAAAAAAACGAAATAAATATTTCAGTAGCAGCTCTGCATCCATAAAAGCAGCCTGAGTTAACAGCAAATATATTAATAATCTAATAAAATTGTTTAATGTCGACAATTGACATTGCTTTGTCCTGTACAGTAAGTGGAATGAGATAGCTTGTTCAAGTTATCTGTGAATAGAGTAAGAGCATTTGTTTTATTCTGGCAATAATGATCACTGAACAAGAGACATTAACAAAACTTCGAGAAGCCAAATAGAAGCATGCATTACTTAGTGGATGAAGCAGCTCATTGTAATTTGAGGCTGTGGAGGTAAGACCTAATAAAGGGACACTATATTGTACACATAGTGTACTAATTTAAAGGCTAACTACATCCATACTGCATTGTTTGATCTCTAATATTGCCTGACGCATAACTGGTCCATACCTTGTCTTCCCTCCTTCCTCCCCTCCTCTCTTTCCACTTGTTTTGTCATCCTCCCTTCCTCCTAACCTCCCTATAAATGGAAATTATATTGCAAAGCATACTGTATCCTGGATGTTAAGTTGGTTATGTTATATGCATTTTGTTATGTATGCTTCACTTGACTTCAATAAAGAACTATTGAAAGTAAAGGCAGTGGCGTCACAAGGGGGGCGCGGGGGGTGCGGCTGCAGCCCGTACCCGGGTGACACCATTGGAGGAGTGACACCAAAATTACACAGTCATTTTGGTTTCACCCCCCTCTGAAAAGTCGGGCGCTCGGTCATGGACTGAACGCCCGGCAACATCAGGAGAGGAGGGGACCCGGCGGCATACCTTATCCCGCCGGGTGACTGTCCCCTTCTCTCTCTGGCGGCATCCATCACCAAGATGGCCGCTGGCAGGTATCAGAATACTGCCGCTCGTGCGCGATTACGTCATCGCGCACGCGCGTGGTGATGTCACGCGAATGCGCAGTGACGTCTCGGCGGGGTGACACTCGGTTACCACTCCGGGTGTCACCCAGGCTCGGGACGCCCCTGAGTAAAGGCTGACTACAGACAAAACTGTAATGCTAACTTTGATATTTACTGAATATAGGGAGCACAGCCTACTTACTCAAGTTTTCAGTTTTTCATTCAGGAATTGATATTGTACACCAGTGCATGCCAATCCATCTTGGTGGCAATATATTAATCTGGGGACCCTTTTTGCTTACATGCTTGCTTGTGATACAGAACAGCTATAGTGTTCCGAAACACACTCACTGTTGGTTGTTTGCTGTCCCACATGTAAAAAGAGCAGTATATCATACCAATACCATAACATAACAATTTTTAAGTCCCATTCCCCCATGTATTCGCATATACAAACGTAAATAACGATCGGGTGTGCCAACATGCGGAAACGACAATTGTGCCGCACATGTTACATATCACAGCGAACGTTGGAGTGCAAGCAATAATTGCAGGTCCATCAATCACTAATAAGACTAAACTGATGAGTGGTAAAAGCTTTTAAATTGTCGCCTATGGACAATTTTGGGTATTGTAGTTTTTTGCCGTTTCATGGGTGCAAGCAATTTTCACTTTTACTATTGCTTTCTCTGCAATGTATATTTTGCACCCCAAGTAATTGACCTGATTGAACAACTCCTATTTGGTCTGCTCTCTCTCAATATTTTTGGATTCTCTTTCTTTTTTCCATACAGTTCTATATTCCTGTTGCAGCTGAACTGCACTAAACTTCATTATGTTAGGGAACCAAGAAACCAGACTGAAACTAAAAGTGCAGGTTTGAAATATAAAAAAATATATTTTCAAATATATTGAAAACAACAATAAACATAAATGGCAAAAAAACAATGGAGAAAATCCAGGACGTAGTCAGTGCCAAGCCAGGGGTCCGATGCCAAAACGGGTAGTCAGCCAAGCCAGGTCAGGTGCCACGGAGAGAAGGAAAGAAAAAACAGAGAGTGCCCGCTCTATGTGAAGGATTGTTTATTAACTATAGCTAGGGAAAGAGTAATGTACTAACAAGTAACATGTAAAACCAAGCATATCCAACAGTTTCTTTCAGTGGAGACTAAAAAGCCCACCAGACACCACAGCGTTCTTCACTCAGCTCACTGGCAAGCCATTTTTCAGCACTGAACTCACCAGAATAACATGTTTCTGGAGCATGCTCCCTTCTTCAGAACCATATAACGGAGAACAGGATGAATGGAAACAAAGCCGGAATCAGGAACCAGGAGATTCCCTCCCTTTAGATTGCAAGCCGTGCCCTCCTTACCATCTTGTCTTGAATTGTATTGTGATTGTAATGTCTTCCTTATATTGTAAAGCGCTGTGCATGTATGTATAATCATAATAATAGTCAGTCAGAGCCAGGATCATACATGAAAATCAGGAACAACAGCAGCACACCTGGTTGATCAGAACAAATGCAAGGGTGAATGAACAAGGTGAAGGTTAAACTGTGATCTGGTGCCTGCATCGTCACTCTGAGACAGGAATTTTCCAGGAGTATATTCAGCAGTTGGAGGAAGATGATGTAAACATGTTTGGTCATAAGAGGGCACCAAAGAGGAACCGTGGTGTCATACATACTGACAAGCCATACACAGCCGACTGGATGAGGAAGGGTAAGAAACCCTGACAAATTATTGTCTAACCACATGAACCTGACATTGTTGACCTTCTGACCCTGGTGTTCCACACCCCCTTATGCCCATACTATGTTAAATGTGTTGGTATTCTACCTACCACTGACCAGTGAAGCAATTATTGGTGCTAAATATGGAAAATGAAAATACCAACAAGATGACAACCTTCCTTCTTCCCATAACTTCCCTGTGTGATGCGTGTTACCCTGATATATTATTTTTTGTAAGAAATTATCATTTTCTTGTTATTGTTTATTCTATGTTTTTTCGTTTTGTATTGTGTTCTTCATGACCGTTTTGTATACTTAATTTTTCTATTTTCTATAAATATAAATAAAGATTATGTTAAAAAAAAAGGCAATAGCAAATAAAAATAAAAATACTGAACCCACAAAAAGAGATGAAACCCAAAAATTCTACCCTTTGAAACAAATGCCCACTGAGAGAGAAAAGAAGGCTTTTGGGAAATAAAAAAAGTAGTTCAACCTAAAATGAAGGCCTTATCAACATAACCAAACAAACTATAAACCCAAAATATCTATAAATCCTAAAATAGTACTCCCTTAAACAAAAGGTTTTTTTTTATTTAACCACTTCAAGACCAGGTGTTTAGACCCCCTTCCTGGCCAGGCCATTTTTCAGTGTTCAGCGCTGCGATACTTTGACTGACGTTTATTCCGTCATGCAACGCAATGAAGGGAGCTGATTACCTAAAGAGCTAGCAATCAGAATTAAAGTAGTGTTTCCTCTATCTTCATCTCTCCCTATGCTCTCTGTGTTTGGCAGCTTTTCCTATGCTTTGCCTACAACAAATTGTAATACACTGGCAGTATGGCTGCTCTGTGCCCCCCCCAAATCTTTTATAGTGAGAGGCTGGCTTCTCCCAAAACCCCCTTATTAGCCCTTCTAAACCTTCAAAGGCCATGCAGTGTATATAAAAATTGGGATAAAAAATTATCTCATGTGCATCTACACAAAAAGTCCAAAAAGTCCCAGGGACCGCAGGGATGCCTGCAGGATGCACCTGAAACCCATGGCAGCAACCCCAAACGTCATCCCTACTCCAAGAGAGGTGGCAGTTAAATACAATATCCAAATTAGCACATTATCCAGATTTTCTTTTGTCTTCCAGACTTTGCATTAAAAAAAACTTTGAAGCCAAAGGTGCCATAAAAGCAGTTTTCAATAGACTCACACAATGGCTTCCATTAAAACAAGTTGTTATGTTTCATTAGGATATATTTTTTTCTTTTAACTCAGTAGTAAAAGATTGGAAGTAGAAGAAACTGATTGAAATTTTATTAAGCAGGGAATTGCATGATTTACCCATCCTCCTTTTTATTGCTCTTTTCACATATGTATATTTCACTGATGGCTTAGACCGTTTTATGACTTCTGTTAAATTTGAAAGAATTCCATTTAGAAATAAAATAATGAAGAACATAATGTACGCTACCTAGGCATCTCTATTGTATATGGCAGGGATCCAAGGCAATTATGTTGATAAAGTACATTCCGTGAGCAAACAACATTTATTTAAACCTTTAAGTTCGCTCTGTGGACAAAACATTTTGTCAGATCTCATATATCAAATTGTCAACTGAAGTTTTTAATCAGTTTATACTGAGAGCTAATTGCTACATGGAGAACTATTACAGAATTTCCTGATAGGGAGATATTGATAGATTTGGAGTATAGTTTTGGTAAAACAAGTTGCTTGGTAGATGTTTAGTGATATTAAAAAGGCACTGGCTGATTTTACGATTAGCGCTGTTTTATTGATATCGCGGCAATAAAACTCCTTATTTTTGGATTAGTTAGAAACTGTAAACATGCAGATATTTTTTTATTTCAAAGATAAATGCACTTCTTCCAGGTACTGCAACTATAAGCATAAGGACTTCATATCTCAGATCTTTGTAAATGTTAAGCTTTTCACTTTGTGAGCACAGTTGACGGTGGTCACATCCTGTACCCAGCTTGGGGTAGATTGTGCACATACAGCCCAGTTTAAAGGGTATTGAGAATATGGCTATATCATAGAGAATAACTGTAGTCCACACAAATGATATTTAATTAAAAGAGAAGTATGGTTAAGTGTCTGTGAAGGTTCTCATTCATCCAGGTCATGGTTTATCTGTAAAAAATAAGTCCAGGCAACTGAAGACATTTCACTGGACGTCCAACCAGCTTTCTCAATTCAGAATGACTTGTACAAAAAATTATCTGGAAATAAATATGGTGTATTTTGCTCCAATCCACATAATCTGTTAGTCACAACCACCTCTATTAAAGCTTGGCTTCTCCATTTTTACATAAATGGCCTCTTTCACACCTCTTTTAAACCAGTGCTCCTCCCTGTCTAGGATGTGTACTTGACTGAAGCTAAAGGAAAAAGGTCACTCCTTTGAAGACAAAGGAGTGACCTTTTTCCTTTAGATGTAGATATACTGCTGAATCCTGACCAGAGGGTTGAACAATACTGTCTGGATCCACCCAGCTGCATGAGTGACAGCTGGCTCTGCCTATCTAGAGGCAGAGCCAGTGTGCCCGCCCCCTCACCTGTTTGTTCCTCCACCCAGTCCTGCAGGATCAGAGAGAGGAGGGGGAATCCCTGTGGGGGAGATGACCAGAAAGTGAGCGATCAACGGTATGTGTTTGTTCACTTCCTGATCAATAGAGCCGACCTGTGACAGCTTCTTTGTCACAGGTCGGCTCTAACTATGAAGATGAGATTAAATCACTCACCTTATAGTTCTCCTTTAAGTTCTATGGGCTCACCACGGTGTGATGCAGTTGTACTGCATCTCACTATGGTGGACTTAAAATAATAATTACTGCATGCCATCTTTTGTTTAAGCGCACACCACCAGAATACAGTGGAAAAAACAGCAATGGCAGCCCAAATGCAGATGGTGTGAACAAACCCTATGACTGTGTGCAATTTTGTAATAAATCTGTCACATTTATACCACGTTGCATTATCTGTATAGTCATAACATTACTCTGGAGGCTTGGAACACTGGGTGTGGTTTTTTTAATCATGTTATGAAAAGCCCAAACAAGCAGAAAACGTAAAGATATAAAAAAAATCATGCACCCATTTTTAAATGTGTTTTCAAATAATACATCTTTTTTATAGTATCTTCCTGTACACAGCTGGAGTGGGAGAAGAAGGTGCAGCAATGTAAGCCAGACTACTGACTTGCGCACAGCTGCCAACTTAGCAATAGGAGCTTGCTGACAGGAAGATAGAGCTAAGTGAGGAGAATGATGACGTCATCCTTGCGCTTCTGTTTTTTTTTATTTTTTATTGTCCAATCAGCAGTCTAGGAACATCTTGCTGACCAAGCTGTATTCTATAACTGCAGAGGAGATAAGTGACAGATTTTGTTATGCTGTCTGTCAGCGATGGCTGGATCACTTGAAGACCTGAATCACTTTGAAGACTTGCTGAGCAGAATTGCAAATCTTCAGCAACTAAGACAGTTCACATATATGTAATTCAGTTTATTTTTTATTTTTATTTATTTTTTTCTACACTCTGTGATTAAGATATCTTCAAATGTCACTCTGCGCTCACAAGAAAAGACAGATTCATAAAATATCAAATGTTTCCTGTAACATGCAATAAAGAGACTGCAACCTACAACACAGTCTCTCCTCCATATTTGCCTGCAACTCACTTGTCACCGACATTTTATCGTGGTGGTATTTTTACATTATATTTAGTGATCAATGTGTAAATTAGAAAGCCAAAGAGTTATTGCAAAGTAATATATTCATGCATGATTCATTGGGTTTAATGCATAAATGAATGTTTTCTTTCATTCCTACTTTCAAATATTGCTTTTGGCATACTTTACATGATTGATGTCATTCAGTAGAGTTCTAATTGTTTATTAGAACTCGGAGCCACATAAACAGACATAATGTTTTGTATAAAGACTTTGTTTTGTCGTACATTTACATAATTTCCAGCATACCAACTTGTCTGTCAAAATGTAAATCTTGGAAAAAAACTTTGTTTAAACATTTAACTTGCTTTATTCTTTTGTGGCCAAATCTTAGATTAAGCCTAGCATATTTACAGAGTTAACTTAAAAAGACATATATCCATTAGGTTTCATTTCATAGTATCGAAAATCCACACAAAACCTTTAGATGCATTCATGGAGCCTGTTTAAAACTTCCGTTTTTATCAGGGCTGTACTCCATTGCACCAGTTCACCCCATTCCCTCTTTCCTGTAATCTTGTGGTCTGAAAATTATATAGAAGAGTTAAAGTAAACCTTCAAAATGTTTTATTATTTTGTATAGAGTAGGGAATAGTTAACCACTTGATGACCGGGGTGTTAAACCCCCTTCCAGGCCATTTTTCAGTATTCAGCGCTGCAGTACTTTGACATTTATTCAGTCATGCAACGCTGCACTGAAATTAATTTTATATAATTTCTTGGGGACAGATAGAGCTTTCTTTGGGTGGTATATAATCACCACTAGGGTTTTTATGTTTTACTATGACAAAAAAGTACCAAATATATTTTTTTTAAACTGTTTCCCTATTAAATGTTATTAAACATGTATTATCACCCCAATTTTTTTGTAAAATATAAAAGACGGGGTGATGTCATGTAAATAGACACCAAACATGTCAAGCCCGCAAAATCACAAAAAACTACCACACCCAAAATTAGCCATAGGCAAAGCTTTAAAAGCTTTTACCGCACATAACCTTAGTGCCAACAATGATTGATGGCCCTAGATTTATTGCTCTCACTCCGACATTCGCAGTGATTAGTAACATGTGCAGCACAATGGGTGTAATCATCGTTTTTGCACATAGACACGCTTGATGCATGTTTGCATGTATATGTGGGGGCGGGGGACGTTGACATTTTTTGTGGTTTTTTTTAATATGTGATTTGACTTTTTTATGCTTCTTTCAATTTTTACACTTTTTTTTTTTACATCTAACTTTATTGCTATCATATAGGGGAATAAGAAGCCCCCTATGTGATAGCTAATTTATATGACAGGTCCTCTGTATAGAGGCATCAGGGGTCTCCAAGACTCCTAATGTCACCTAGGGATCCCTAGAGAAGCTGATGAAGCAGAGATGCATTCTAAAACTGGAGAGGAGATCAGAGGGAGATTGTGTACTGAACTCCAGTGACAGAGCCACTGTGGCGGTAGCGGCCCGCACAAGGCACAGCAGATCTCGGGACCGGCAGCGGCGAGGGGGGGGGGGGCTCCTCCCCCTGCTCTAGAAAATGGTAATTATGAATGCCAGCCTGTGCAGCTAGGGAGTACAAGGTCTCATTCAGAAGTTTTCCGAACAAATATGCCTACAGGTTTGCAGAAAGGGTAAAATACTCTTGTACAGATGCAGTGGATGAATTGGTGCCTTTGTGGGATTGCTGTACTGTGATGTATGCTTACTTACTAGTAAGCTGGAGTCGAGAGGGTTTCAGTGATCCTCAGGTCTCCAGATTAGTAGTTAGAGTATTTGAATGCCACATCTGGGTTTCACATGGCAGATTCCCTGTTTGTGGTTGTAATGGGCCCACACAAGGACCTTGCAGTGTCAAATGCTATTTTTCACACTAGATCAAGCAAACTGATGTCCAATCTTATGCTATCAAGTGTTGAGAACTACTGTTTCAAGTTACAACACACTCTAACACACTCTTTCCGTCATCAAGCATTGATTCCTCATGTTTTTAAGGAAGCCATATATTCACCATGTGGTTGCATCAGCTGATGCCAGTTTTGGGTGTAAAACGTTCTAGGCCAAAGCCTTACTGGTTTGTAGCTTTTTGTTTTGAGACAGTTATTCTGGTTTTCCATTTTATTTTTGCCCTCCTTGTTGTGACTTTGGAACATCCCAGTATGTGATGGTCTGAGGCAGAGCTGAGCCCTCAAATAAATGAAAGAGAAAAGAGAAATATTGGTACTCTTTTTCTAAACCTATCTGCATTCACTGGACACATCATCCACTCCTCTGGCTTTTCTGCTGCCTGTGTGTTTAAATATTTTGGGGTTTTTTTGCACCGTTTATTTGAGCTTGTTCTACAGTGTGTGTAGGAAGGAGGGAAAGCCACCGGCAGGATGCTTTTTTGTTGTACCTAGAATCCTACTGCTGCAGGTGGCCATATACCCAGTAGGTTATGATATAAAGCAGAGCTGTGTCCTCCAATGTTTGAAGAGAAAAGGATTTTACAATAAGTACAAAACATCCTATTTTTTTTATGTTTTAGTATTACTAGCATATCTGTGTATTTTATGTGCAAACATTAAAATATCAACATTTACCTTATTTCTCATATTTCTAAGGTAGCAGTCTAGGACTTACAACTTTAGACTAAACCAAACCAATCTGACAGAACAGTGAACTTGCCCCTGACTTGTATTTCAATATTTTTATTGGAGTTTTAATAATGGTTACACGGCTTGAATACAAAACAAAGTTTCATATACTGTAAATCTAGAATGTGCCATCAGAATACTGGTACATTCTCCTCTTTTCTATGCTGAATATGAGTAATTTTATCCCAGACCATACATGACATCACTTTGTATTCAAACAGAGTTCCACAATTCTGAACTCTTTTCTGATGTAAGTTATGTCAGTGGTGCTCACAGGTCGGAACAAAAAACTCTTTATAAATAGCATGAGCTTTAGAGCAGGGAAAGCTTGCATAATGCAGCCTTTACCAGAGAAATAAAACAACAAGAAAAACCAAAACAGAATAAATAATGGGATACTACATGCGGATCTTTGACTTTGTTGTTTTGTTTACATGGGTTCCATGTCAAGCTGGTTTATATCTAGTATACGGGATCATTTATAATTAATTATAATGCAATTAAGCTTCTGTTTCCCAAGTTCCAAAGAAATCATAGTTTTTCACTTACCTCTGTGTTAGTTGGTACCATAAGTTGATGTTGTTCCTTCCTAAGCAGGGGAATGGACATATATGAATTACAGCACCTGGCCTAGCTTTATATGGTTGCTCTGGGAGGTTGTAGGGAAGCAGAGTTGGCATGCAGTGCCTTTCAAATATCTAGTGGGTTAGCTGCAGATTGGTAAAATTATTGCTGGTCTCCAAGAACAAGGTGCTGCGGCAGGACCCAACATAAAATAGACCATTGGTAAACAGCATATTCAAAGGGGTAAAACTAACAGATTTGAGTGGCTTTAAAAGATATCCTTAAATTTATTGCTGGTAGCCCCAGTGAAGAAAAGTAAAGTGACCTTGGTTGATAGACCAAAAGATTAGTGACCTTAAGGTCCATGGACTCTAGCATTAGACATAGAGGTAGCTATGGCAGCTAGATATCATCTGGGGTAAGAGAGGTTCTCTAGTATGCAAGTTCTAAAACCTTCTGGCACAGCTAAAAGCTGGACCACCTCTCCGGTGACTTTCTATTGGCCAAGATAACCACTAGTTGCAGTTGTTTGTTAGATAATTTTTTTTGTTTGATTTCTTAACACACCTCTTTGCAGTATGTTAGCTGTTTTAAATGTCAGTAATTGTAACAATTTTAGAAATGTCCTTGTTCAAAGGAAACTTTTGGGGATAAAACAATCAACAGAAAATCTTGGACTTCTAAAATTACATGACACATCAGCCAACATCTGCTCCAGTCAGTACATTTCTTGATCTGTATTGGGGTCAAATGGCAGTCTGCATCTTGGTTATGAACATTGATGATGAGTATTATTAAGCTCTAACTATTTTAGCGAAATTGTTAAAAATGTATTGTAAATTAAATATAAATACAAGATACCAGGATCAGGTAGCGTAAAATCAAACAATTAAAAAAATGAAACTGTTATAAAATTAAACTAAGTTTAGAAGCCACTACATGAAGGTCTTATTTACTTGGTGAGTGTAAACAGTGCCTGGTTCTGGCTGACTCATAAAAATTGCATGATATAAGAGCGTAGGTGTTTCCTATAAGTACAAAATTACATTTTACTTATTTCATTCCATTCCATATGGCAGTTAAAGCATCCTAACATCATATACATTATTTGATTGTTAATGCCCAACTCCATTCAAAAATCAAATTTTAGCTGTGCATTGTTGATGAAGTACCTTTCTCAGCTGTGGTTTCCGCAAACAGAGCATCATAACACATACAGCCATATACTCTCTGAAACTCTCAGTTTCCTTCCCTTGTTATCTTTATTTTCTTCTCAGGGGACTGAACGTGTTTGCCCGCTCATTGACTTCACCACCCTTGTGTCGTTCATTGCGCTGTGAAGCTGACTTAAACACACCACCATAGAGAGTATGTGGGTAGTATTATTCATTTGCTGCTATTGTCAGCCCACCTGCCCAACAAAAGTCACTGTCCACTACTCCTGTGCCTGCAGGAAATAAGCACTGAAAAGGAATAACGGGACGTGCATTCCCATGAACAATGGTGGAAATTACATGATGGTGCTGCACAGAACCTGTTGTAGGCATACATGTATAGCAAAGTAATCAGCTGGTAGATAATTACATCACAAGAAAACTCATTGGGATAGACATATGTATAGGCAGAGGTAAAGCAGATAAGAAGGCTATAATCCTGGAGTTGGGCTTTAAGTGCATCCATTATACGTTGTAGGGGTAACACATGCAGATATTAATTAGCTCTCACAGAGATCACAGCACTCCCCTTACAATTACTTCTGTAGCCTTTACCTTGTGGCTTGATACAAATGTAATGCTGCAATCTGATCACTGTTGTAGAGAAAAGCTTCCTCCTTTCAGCAGCAGACTGATGACATCATCTCAAGTCTGTTTATTAATGATAGACGTTACAGCTTGTTTGCCAAGTTATATTGTTGCTGTATATTGCAGCATTTTATGCAGGCTTCTAAAACTATTGAAAGGTCCACTTTAAAGTGACACATTAAACCTTAAAAATGCATTCAAGTATTCTAACTATTAACCTACCTGGTGGTATTCCGAAGTAAGACTCGGGATTAATTCTCAGTACCAATAGCGGTAACCCCGAGTCACACTCGGGATTGCACAAAAGTGTCACTTACCTTGTCCCTACGAGCTGGCGGTGTCCTCTGCTGTACGTGGCCGGCCGATGCCGGCATCTGACTTACGTTTTCGTCGTCACCGCGGGGGGCGGAGCCGGCAGGAAATTTTAAAGTGAAAACATGCAATATACACAGAAACACACAATACAATGTAATCTGCTGTGATTACATTTATGTATCAAACCATTTCACTTCAATTTTGTCCCTAGAGCTTTGTCCAGTGCCCTGCCTGCACTTTTACTGTTCATTCTGCCTGGAAACTTGAGAATGTCCATGGCATCCAAAAAGCACACAGGAGCGAGCTTGGAGCGCTGGCTACTTTACAACACACACAGGGACAGTGGGGAACAAAAGTAACCACCCTCCAGAAGGAAGGACAGTGGCATCACTAATTCAGAGATGATCTGAGGATCTACAACCGAGTTATACAAAAAGATACATTTTTGTTAATACAAAGGTACTTAAATGCATTTTTAATGTTTAACTCCAGAGTTTAGTGTCATTTTAAGAGAATAAAAAAGAAAAGCTGTTGGGTTGTTATAGATAGCAGCTACTTCTCTTTGTAATAACTGCAATCGGTCAGCTCCATAGGACATACTCTTTAATAACCCTAATAGCCAAGCAAGTTCACTGACAGTAGAAGAACCTTCTTTTGTAAAATACTGTTCTAGGCAATAGCCAACATATCTCTCTGGGAGCAATACATATGTGTGTAAAATCAATGTCACTTTGATATGGCAGCGGCTCATTCCATTCCACTTACGCTATATTTGGCACCCCAATTAACCCATGCTATTGAGACTACCTCTGCAACCAAGCATTTACTCAGAGATTACATTGCTTAATCCTGCAGTGATGTCATGTTGTAACATTAAAAGCCTAGACAAAAAAAAAACCTTTTAGGAAAAAGGCTTTAGACTGATATACTGTAGCTATCACGTTGCCTAGTACATTGGTGTCTTTGTATGCTTTGTTAAAAAACAACTTTAGTCAAAGCATTTTGTATTATTTTGTCAGGTTTTTTTTGTGTGTCCTGGTCACACTAGTTCTCCTCATTTCTTATACTGGTATCACAGGAACAGGACATGAGGGGAAGTCCCCGTGATGGGGAAACATATAGCAATGAAATCCTAACTGGAGATCCAAATCTAATTTGTATTGATATTGTAGTCAATCACGGGAGTGAGCTTGGAGTGGTGGCTACTTTACAACACACACAGGGACCATGGGGAACAAAAGTAGCCACCCTCCAGAAGGAAGGGCAGTGTCAGCATGAATTTAGATGATTTGAGGATCTACAGCCGAGTGATACACAAATAAGATACATTTTTGTTCATACTTAGGGTACTTGAATGCAAGAAAGTCTGTACAAAGGAAGTATGGAGGCTGCTGTTGCTGACTTCTTCTCCTGAAAGTATCAATCTTCCTGGCTGTAATGCTGATCTAATTGCTCCTGTACTTTCTAATTCACTGAGCTGTAAGAATGTTGATTATAGTAAACCATTATAGTAGATGTAAACTCTAAGGGGTCTATTCACGAAGCTGCCAAAGGATCTAGCCGTAGCTTTGGCCCCAGGACCCCTTTGGTTCAGTAGAACCAAAGGGGTGCTGTATGGGCTATTTACTATAGCCCGTACAGCTCCCGAACCTAGATAAATCGGTGTTTCTCTCCTGGGCGGCCGTGAGCGGAAGGCTCCCAGAGCGCCCGGGAGATTTTTTTTACTGCAGCAGACCCGCCGGACATTAGAAAACTGTTGGGCAGAGCTAGCTGTCTCTGAGGGACCGAGCAGAACAGCCGAGCCGAATGCCGCTCTGTGGCCGTGTTCGGCCGACCCGAAGCCATGCGAAGCAAGCCGATGTACGGCTGAAATCAGCCGTACAAGCCTGAAGTGAATAGCTGAACAGTGTTCGGCTCACTTCACTTGGGGTCGGTTGTTCACTCGGCTGCCCTCGGCAGCTTAGTGAATAGACCCGTATGTGA
Organism: Nanorana parkeri; assembly: GCF_000935625.1. NCBI lineage: Eukaryota > Metazoa > Chordata > Amphibia > Anura > Dicroglossidae > Nanorana > Nanorana parkeri. The sequence continues at coordinate 408,139 of NW_017307515.1, forward strand.
ATTACATTCAGTTTGCTAAAGCACATTGAGGTTGATTTACTAAAGGCAAATACTGTATTGCTGTAAACTTTGCAAGGGAATGCATGCTTTGCAGGGGAAGTTACCCTTTATTTTAGTGAATGAGCTGAAGGTCTACTAGCTTCCCTAACTCAATCAGGTGTTAGCAAAAATTCTGTTTTTGTTTTTTTTTTCTTGCATGTGATTGGGTATTCTTTGCAAACTGAAATTTTACCACATTCACCAAGCTAAGGAACCTTCCTGTGCAAATTCCCTTTCAAAGTGAACAGCCTATTTGCCTTTAGTAAATCAATCCCCTTGCAATGTAAACATTTGCCATTTTTTTTAAAGTAAAATACTTGTTTTTAGGTTTTTTTACATCTCAATGCTGTTGATCAACTGCAGTCACTTACTGTCCTGATAGCTACATAGCATTTCTCTGGGCAGGATTTCAGATGGTGAAAACAGTGGACCGTGTCCTCGTAATGTATGTTGAAATGGCCACTTGTAGTCTGCATCGAAAACCCAGTGTGACAATGTAAGAGTGAATTGGGAGACCTGAACAAGTATTAAAAAGGATCATCATGGCAGGCTTACCAGGTATTACTTTAACAATAGCTGCAGAACAAAAACTGCAAAAATGAAATTACATTAAAATGTTAAAACATATATGAGATTTGGGTTTATATATATTTTAATAGGAGGTAGAGACATTCCAGCGCAACACATGCCAGGGAGAGCTAGATTATCAGAGGCTGAGCATCATAAAATCAACTCTTTTGAATTACTTTGTTATTAAAGAGTGTTGAGAGTTATTTGGACTGAAAGGAGAACAAATCAGTCAATACTCAAGGAAATAAAATCTAACTCCTTACTGGGCAAACTGACACTGAAACAAAAACGCAAATATTTTAGCCAAATAATGTAAAAGCAGCTCTCACTGGTGACTCTGGGAGAGTGAAAAGCAGAAAGCAGCAGCAGTCCTTTATGTGGATGGAAAAAATTGCCTTTGCATTGAATAGAAACCTGCAAGACATCATAGAAATAACTAATGATAGACAGGTCTAGCATGACAAAGTCCATGAGGTTCCAAAGGGGTGCACCCAACTAAACACATGTCCACAAGTAAGATTCCCTATGATTAATTGTATGTGTACTTATTCCATACCTTCCAAAATGAGGAGGAAACTGGACCATTTAAAGTATAATTAAACCCTCCATTTTTTGCATATATCTGCTGCTAGCAAGCAGTAGATATATGCAAAAAGTTTAAAAAATAAAAAAACGCTTTGGAAAGGGTTAATACCCACACACACACTCACCTGTGTCTTCCCCACGAGCTCCCGTATGAAAATCAGAACATTCTCGGGCGGCCGCAAAGCATCTTGGGGCGGGCGCATGTGCAGTTCGGATTTTCGGAGGAGAGACACAAGGTAAGTATATGGACGTGTGCATCTGCATGCAGACACCCTGGAACAGGAAGTGCCAGCAAGGACAGAGCAGTCAGCGCTGGATCGGAGACCCGCAGCAGCGCTGGAGAGTAGGCTGAAAACGACAGGAAAGAAGAAGAATATCATATTAAGGGACATCATTTAAGGTAAGTGTTTACATTAAAATTGGGGGGAGGGAAAAAAAATTATACTTTAATGTCACTTTAACTCTATGTTACACCTAACTTGGCTAACTTGGCCATGTAAAGTTATGTTTAACACACCGTTGCCAACACCTGTTCTTTATGAAGCTGTAAGACAAGGCGTCTTGTGAATGATTTAACATTTGTTGCTTATATTGCAGAATAAGGGCAACTGCACCTGAGTATCAAAAGGAAATGCTTGACATGATGTCCGCCTAATGAATTCAATTGACAAAATTGGTCTGGGATCCAGCATTCCATCACAAGGCAGCCCCCAAAAATACATACTGTCTGGCACAAATGTTTTTACATGAGAATGGATAAATATCAATATACAGTACAACAACCATTCGCAAGAGAAAAGTCAATCACACAATCCATCATTTAAGTAGGTGTAAACTTAATCACTAAAATAAGCTTAAATGTGTTAATGCAATTTAAAAATAAAGATCATTGTTCAGGCTATAAGGTGACACCACTCTGTCCCTGTCTTCCAATTGTGCTCCTGCAATGTCACCCTGTCCAGTGTAGACTACAAGTGGGCATAAGCTTTTGGCCACAGAACCATTCAAGAAACATTGGTTTAACTTCAGAGCTAAGACACTTAACATCAAGGGAAGCCTCCTGAGCCACATGCCTCAATGTGCCCAAGATTAACTGCAGCACTCAGGGGACTCTCTGAGTGGGGGTGCAGAAGCTTCATCCTTCCTGGAAAACACATTCCATCTACATGATTAACCAGCATTCACCCTTCTGTTTCCAGCCTCTCTTTGGGAGGTCACCCCATTTGCCCCCCAAGTGTCCAGTCCCTACAGACTCCTGTAACCGCAAGGCAAACCCAGGGATGGGAAGATGCATCAAGCTTTCTTGGTGTGACCACTTTTCAATGGTTGTTTCACACCTCACTTCCAACACACATAGTCCTCAAACTCTGCTCTCATAGGCTCTCAATCCTTAGATTCTTTACTGATATTGTAGCTGAATAAACTGGACACACTCACTTGTATGGATGCAATATACCTATTACTGGAATTCTTGTAATGCGTCATTATACAGAAACAGGACTCATGATCAGCAGATCAAGTTCTCAGGCTTGTACTCTTAACTGTAACTTAGATGTTCAGCAATGACTTGGAAGCTCTCATAGTCATTCTCTAACAGCAATGTGGCAGACTCAGAGAACTTGGCAGACAAATCCAGTACTGTGTAGCCAGGTGCACTCTCACTTGGTCTCACCCTCTTTGTCTCTTGAGAAGCTAAGCTGTCCCTGAGGGGGGTACAGTCTCCCAAGACAAGGTAAACCTTTAAACCCTTCACGACCAATGACATACAGCATTGTTTAAACAGACTCCCGGCGTTGTTTAAACAGCTGTTTAAACAGACTCCCGGCGGCTTTTGCCACCTGGACTCTGTTTAAACTTGTAAAGCCGACTGTCGGCTCTACAGTCAGTATAAGCGATTCTGGTGGCTCAGCTGCCGCCAGATCGCTTCTACAGCCCAGTGAACGGGTGCTCCCCCCCCGCCCGACACCCCTGCCTTGTTTCACCCTGTTCTATGGGACTTGGAGCGATGCAGATTGCATCACTTCCGGTCCCATAGCTGTCAGTGCTGGGATCCTGAAGCCCAGATATAAGCTATTGAAGTGCGATCTGCACCTCAATAGCTTATTTAGAGTGTAAAGTGACACTGGGGGTCTTTTGGACCCCCAGCATCACCTTAAAGAGTACCTGTCACCACCATCTGCTATCACATGGGGGGCTTGTAAGTACAGTTTTTAAAATCAACATTAAATAAAATAATATAAAAATAATAAAAAAAGATTAAAGTCCCCCGCGAGCATGTGCGTCTCCACGTGAAAACGATGAACGCGCTACACATGTTGGGTATGACCGCGCACGCCGGAGTGAGAGCAATAATTGCAGGGCCAGTATCTTTGGGTATCTCTAAACTGATGACCTGTGAAGGCTTTTAAAGCGTCGACTTTGGACTTTTTGGGGTACTGAAATTTGTCGCCGTTTCACGGACGCACACAATTTTTACATGGCCATGTTGGGTATCTATTTACTCATTGTTACCTCATCTTTTATATTTTATTAAAACAATGGGTATTGTCTTGTGTTTTGGGGCATTTAAGTGCATTTTATAATTAACTGTGGGGTTTGATAAGAGTTGCGTTAATATCGTGCAACATCAAAATTTGCAACTGCCACCATTCTATTCTATATATATGTAAAAGGGAGATGTTTTGGATTTATAAACTGAACACACTAGCACTGACTAGTGTGTTCACTGGAGAGAAGTAGCACTTTTCTTTGTTTTTTGTCTTTAAGTAATTTTCAGGCCTACAATGTGGAATATAACATGGGTGCAAAAACTTTTTTTAAAAGGGCTCAGTCATAAAGGAGCTAATGTCTCACACATGCTGGTGGGTATTTATTTTTTTCCCACAGGCAAGAATATATTACTTCTTATTTTATAACAGCACATTGAACTTTTTCTCCCACTGTCCTATTCCCTTACTTCTGATGGGAGAGCAATCAGGAAAATTAAGAGAATCAGAGCAATGATGTGGTGCCAACGCTTGAGTAAGTGCATGTGGACAGAAGTCTATGAAGAGGCTTGAGGATACCGGCAGCAATGAGATGCAATAGATATTGTTATATTCCGATTGTTTTTGCTTTATTACTAAGCCATGTTTTATTATAATTTTCAGACATAGGAGCTGATTCCTTTGGAGGCACATTCAGAGCAATCAGCATTCTTGCCAAAAAACAGCTGTGAGAAACTCTGTCACAGAACAAGCCCCCTAAAAAGTGTATTGCCTTCTGTCAAAAAAATCACAGAACTCTGCTTATAGACTTGCACTGAGAGAAAAGCAATGCACAAATAATAGCTAAAATAAAGAGCAAAAAACACAGGCTGTGTACTGTATCCAAGGCTGCACATTTGGAACAATATATCAATAAAAACTACAAATAGAAGTAATTTTAAACATTAAAACACAATAATTTGCATCAAGTCACAATAATTTGCATCAAGTCTACCAGTTTTAATCACATATTAATATATGTTTTTGTGTATTGAGTGCGTATGCATATGAGTGGCTCCAAAACAATACTTTCAAAAATAAAACCTATATAGCGATTTGGCTGTATGTAAAAAAATGGAAAACACAATGCGACTACTTTTAGATTTAAATGGCTTCCCACAATTTTAAGTGCCTACAATTCTAAACTTGATCAAAGTAGTTTGGATTCCAACTGTTTATGACTTTGCGGACCATTGCCACAAAAAGCTCCCCGGTGTTAATAAAGAATGCAATTTTTGACAGATTGTAATTGAAAAATTTCCATAAAAAATGTTGACACTCCGCATTGGCCAAACTCTAGCAGATTTCTGACCTACTGGCTTTTTATGATTTAAATATAGCTTGTTTTGTGGACAATTTTTTAATGTACATTTACAAAAATCATAGTGATGCTTTTTTCTTACATTGCACTGTTACAGGCTTCTATAGGCAACTTGCCAGTCTCCGTTGACAGTCCAGCACCCATCATTGTGACAACATGTGAGTGCAATCTGTGTTGCAAGAAGGCCGGATACTAAAAAATATTTTTAACAGATGCCTGATAAAAGCTAACTCATAAACTAAAATTAAGTTAACAAAAAATTAACAAAACTGTAAATGTATAAGCTACAATCAAAGTCAAAAAGTTTCAAGTTTTTTTTTTAATTTCGCTTCTTGAGACAACACTAAAAAGTCAGGTGAATTAAAATTCTTTTATTTAGTTTCAACATTGTATCTTTCCTGCAGTTCTTTAAAGTGTATTTCCACTTTTGCAGTCAAATTTGAGAAAACCACTCTATATGTTTGTTATGTGTTCCTATTCACACAGCATACTGAGGATTGTGTTTAGCTGATAAGCTTCATTACCATACAATGGGCAAGGCAACTCAGACCCCTCACCTCTCAAAGTCCCTCCTAACATTTCAAAGAGATAGAAGCAATAAGAACGTTTAACCCTTAAACCCCTAACCCAAGTAAAAGCCGTTTAAACTGCAAGAAGCATTTTTTTTTTAGCTTATGCTATGTGAATAGGAACATGTAACAAATTTTAAATAGATGTTATCCCAATTTGGCCGCGAAAGTGGAAATACACTTTAAAGCAGTGGTTCTCAACCTCTGTAACCTCAGGAACCACATTTGTCCTTGGTCATTAAGTTGCAACCCAAGTTGCACTGCACACACACTCATACATTCTCACACACACACGTACACACATATGATATATATATATTTTTTTTTTTAAGATCCACCCAGTCTCCCTACCTTGTGAGAACTGGAGTGGATCCACAGTTTGGGGCCCAGTGTGGGCTGCTGTGCTGTGACGGAGCTCCATCCATATGTGCATTGTTTGTACAGCTCCCTTGCGCGCCCTGTAGAGGTGCCAGGAGCCAGAATGTGACGTCACTCCAGTCCAGGCACCTCTACAGGGCACATGTGGGAGCTGTAAGTAATGCACATATGGATGGAGCCATAAAACATTGGCCCTTACGGCCATAATTTCAGCCCACCACACCTCAAGCTGACACGCAGTGCTGGGCAGCATATTTTGAATGGCTGCTCGGTGCGAGAACTGACGGTGTTGCGCTAGGGGGAGGCTGAGGATTGTTTCACCTAGAAAAGTGGAAGGCATGTGGGTACCCACTGAACATGGGGTCGCGACCCACTTTTGGGTCACGGCCCACCAGTTGAGAACCAAGGCTTTAAAGTATATTTCTACTTTTGCAGCCAAATTGGGATTATACCTATTTTATATTTATTACATGTTCCCATTCACAAAGCATAACGTTAAAAAATATTGAAAAAATGCTGGTTTTTACTTGCTGAAAAATTGATGTACCTTCCCTTTTGTATATAATGTTAAGGATGGGATTTGGGAGTATCTAATGAATGTCATAACTAACCCTGTATGTACTGTGCTGGTAGATCTCATTATCAGTTGTAAACTAGATTTGAACACTGTCTGTCCTAACAAAAGCATAAAGGTCTGAAGACAGTAGGTGGTATATTGTGTGTCTATGCACTTTAAAATGAAATAAAACTTTCCCTCAAGTCTGTCTCAGATCTCCACATTGCCATATTTTCTAAGCAATATAAGATGCCTGTAGTGCCCTATGTATAAACCTGCTTCAAAGAAACAGCCAGAAATGTAAGAAATATTTTTAAAGTGTATAAGGTATGCTGTGTGAATGGAAACACATAACAAATGTATTGGGGGTTTCAAATGTGACTGCCAAAGTTGAAATACACATTAAAGTGAAATCTTGAGTACATAGTAAAGTACATACTATGTAAATACAACAGCAGGATGTGCTATTTAAATCTTGGTGTCCTTTGTGTATTTCTTCTAGATCTGTGAAGTAATTCAGCAACATCTGCACTTTACCTCTGTAAAACAGACTGGACACTGCTACTCTCTCTCCAGTGCAGGATGTCTGATGTTGCAGCATCTCAGAGCCCCCAGCAACAACAAGAGTAAGCAGCACAGTAGTAACATCACCAAATCTAGCTTCAGATCTCGTGAGACTGGCAGTCAAAGGCAGCAGCGCCTTAGATCTCACATTTTAGATATACAATTATAAGGCTGTAGGCATAGGAGCTCCTAGGCACCCTCACATACCAGGAAATTAACTGCTATATTTCATAATGCATTCCAGACATAAATTAAAAAAATGTCAGATTAAATGGACTTTAAAGTATATTTACATTTTGGTGCTCCACTGTATGTGGAGAAAAGTTAAAATGTTTAGGCTTCAGGCATAATAAAACCTTCATAACAAAAATAAAGAAAGCCTGCAATGTGAGTTATGAAAATGTGCACACATACAGGTGAAACTCGAATAATTAGAATATCGTGCAAAAGTAATTGCAGTAAGTGCTGCAAAAGGGGCCCAAACCAAGTACTGAGTACATATGCATGCTTGTACTTTTCAGAGGTCCGATATTGTTCTATGTACAATCCTTGTTTTATTGATTGCATGTAATAATCTACTTTTTTGAGGTTGTGGATTTGGGGTTCTTGGGGTTTTCATGAGCTGTAAGCCATAATCATCACAATTATGACAAATCACGGCTTGAATTATCTTGCTTTGCATGTAATGAGTTTATCTCATATATTAGTTTCACCTTTTAAGGTGCATTAGTGAAATAAATGAACTTTGCACGATATTCTAATTATTCGAGTTTCACCTGTATACATCATCACTGCACCTCTACATAACCACAATAAATGCTAATTACTTACAAAGGTGGAAATGGACTTTAAGCTATTCATATATGTATTCTAAAACTGTAAAAAGACAATCATTTCCATTTAAATAAATAAAAAACTCTTACCATTAAAACATTAAATCTGTAAGTTTCACTGTGGAGATGCTTTGCCTATTATCACAGACTAATAAGATAACAGGTTTGACAGAGTGTTTCTCTCAGCTTTCACAGTGTTGCTTGTGGACCACACATTATTTGGAAACTCCATTTCTGTGTAGGAGCAGAACGTGTGATGAAACTGCTGAGAAGGGTAAGAAAGGAAACTGCACAAACATTAATCATGTTTTTTCATCATGAAACTGAATATATGATTTCCAGCAGTGTCAAACCATTCACTTTGTTATATAATCCAACAAAAAAACAGTTCAAGGTAAAAGCCTCAGGAGTACTCGGAACTGAAGTGCAATTGACCTCAGTCAAAAAGAATCTACAGACCCAAATATTATATATTGCTATTTTTCTCCTTAAAGCAGAACATTTATTTTTGAGGGGTATTTAAGATAAATCCAGAGAAATCAGAGCAGGTATGGGAGATAATGAGGTCACCAGCACACTAAGGTTTACTTCATCAATGCGTCTTTTATTGAAGCACAACAAGGTGTCACCAGCAAATGCAATGGTTTGGAACCACATGAACCACCATCAACAGGGAGAAGTGATACATGAGGAGGTAGCTGTGAGGGGGTGAATTGTTTTATAAGGTAATTGTTTTATAAGGCATAAGAAAATGTTCCCCATTGCAGATGTTTATGGTACTGTTGGGGAATGCTTATATGTTTGTAGGCCTCCTAGAGACTTTCTGCCAAAAACTACAAGATAAAACAATTAGCTGAGATCGATTTCTTCTCCCCTTTCCATATATACAAACATCCCCAATGAGAGTTTGCATGTTTTGTTCGATGTAAAAATTTACATTTACCAGCCATATCATGCACAGGTGAATGCATTAGTATAGGCATATGGTAAATATGACAACTTTTTTGATAACTGAATAATTCAACTACATTATACCAAATATCTATAGTTTAAAGTCTGAGTGCACTATCAACAAACATCCCAGACCCACCACCACTCTACGAAATGTCAAATAGTAGAAGTTAGACTTCTCACTGAATCTGTTGTGCCCATGGTTTATGTCCTTAAAGGTCCCCACACACCTTACGATAATCGTACGCTAATCGCGGGAAATCCGATTATTGTAAGGTGTGTGGAAGCCGTGCGACCTCTACTACTGTAAGGTTGCACGACTTTAAACTTACGAACATGTTTCAAAACCCACCGAACATCGTATGATGTCCGGTGGGTGTGTAGCATGTTCGTAAGATAAAAGCCGGACGGGCCGATGTGCGCAAGCGCACACTGCCCGTTCGGCATTGCGGTCATCGGAAGCCCGCCCCTCAAGGGGTGTGGCTTGCGATCATCGCAAGTACGATCTGCCTATGCAACATAGGCAGATTGTACATTTTTTTAAGTACCTTACAATCATCATAATGTAAGGTGTGTGCCCAGCCTAAGGCTCTCAAGTGTCCTGAAACATATTACACATCACCATAGTTATATAAATCAGAGGTGGACTGGGTTGATGTGTGATTAAAGTGCCACACCCTTCTTTGGATTCAATGGGGTCTATTCACAAAGCTGCCGAAGGATCTGGCCGTAGCTTCGGCCGATCCTTCGGCTGGCTTCGGCCCCAGGACCCCTTCGGTTATACACACATCACTATAGAAAATATTGTCTGCCTTTGCCCCAAGTTCTGCCCATGCACAATAGATGACCATTATGTTCTAAAGCTGGTGATGGTGCAAGCACAGTGTTTCGCAGCATACCATAGCGTAATAATGCATAAATAGGGATATTTCATTTTAATTTTAACATTTCATGGTGTGTGGAGAATGGAATCAGGCATGTTTGTAGGGCAAACTTGTTTCACAGATAACAGATTTATCACTTTTGCTTGACTCAGCCCTTCAACTATGAATGTTTTCAGCTGTTTATGACACTGTTGTTTCTGTTGTTCCTTCTACCAGCCCTCAGCAGATTCAAATATTTTCAAGACACTGGTGCCATTATTTCCATTTGTAAATGGCAGTTTAAAGAAGTTATATTGGTTGTATGTATATGAACTATAATAGGAATAATAAGCCAACATAATGATAACGAGAGGATGAAGATCAATGGCATAAACTAATAATCTCTTCAATGGGTCTTTGGTGTGAAAATGGGACCAGAGCTAAATTCCACAATGTTGCATTTTACCTTCATCAAAAGAAATATGAAATAAAAATCATAAGAAAACTGGGAAGTATTTATAACCCCATTAAAAGTGACAGAGCAGAAATTGATTGATCTGAAAACCTTAAGAGAGTGCAACCAAAATGTACTTCACTATAACTAATAATAGCATGGAACTGAATGAATAAATTGTCAGATGAATAATTCTATATTGAAAACTAAATCATTGGGTACGATCAACAGAAAATCAATGCTTGACTGAATACTCTTAAGTCTGACTCATGTGGTTCAAAAGGTGCCGATTAACATTACTTTTTTTTTTTTTGCTGCTTGCATTGAGCAATGGTACTTCAAAAAGAAAGAACATTGAGAAAAACTGAAACTTTAGGGCTGATTTGCTAACAGCGTTGAGAATCTTCACTGAAAAAAATTGTTTGTATATTCACTTCAATTATCCAATCATGAGAAAAGCATCTGCACATGACTGACTCAAAGTGAGAAGAAATTTGCCTTTTCCATAATTGGATAATTAAAGTGAATATTCACACAAATCGTTAAAAAAAAAGATTCTGAACTACTTTCTACATTTAGCCTGAATTCTGTATATTTATACTTGCACCGTTTTATGTAGCAGGCATACTTAACCCCCAAACTAACAGAACATATTAGATGTTATAGATTTTTTATTTTTGAAACTGATGCTTCATAATAACTGTTCTTTTCACTACAACTGAGGTATTTGATTGTTTCACAGAACATCATGCTATACAGCAAACATTATAAAGTGTATGGAAACTATTGGTACTGTAAAATTGTTTTTTTTTAATTTTCACTGGGAAGAAGGGGGGAATATATATCAAGGGAGTTGCTCCATTTTTCTGTAAGTGACACATTTTCAATTTTTATTTGCACCTTATTTATCAATGCAGTCTAAGCCTTGATAATAAATGTCATTTTCATTAGACATGTTGTGGGGAATTTATCATAGCTATTGTGAGTGTTTGAACTTGCACGGAATATATTTGCACCAGATTTATCAAGCTAGTGCAATGTTGTTGATAAATGAGGTTTAATAGACTCCAGGAAAGAAGACTCATAACTCCAGGCAAAAAGCTTTACTGTCACATCAGGAAGAAGTGGTCTTGGGGACTTCTTAAGTTGTGAGTGTTTTCTTAAGTGATGCTCCAGTTTCAGACAGCCCAGAACAAGTGCAGATGAAAACACGTGCAAAAAAGGTGCAAAAAACATGCAACTGAAAAAGTAGTGCAGGCTCTGAAGAAAACAGGTGCAAAAAACATGCAGTTGAAAAAATAGTGCAAGCTCTGGTCAAAACAGGTGCAAAACACGTGCAAAAAAACATGCAGTTGAAAAAGTAGTGCTGGCTCTGAAGAAAACAGGTGCAAAACACGTGCAGTTGAAAAAGTAGTGCAAGCGCTGAAGAAAACAGGGGGCACATGTTAAAAGACAGATTTGCACATAAAAACAATGATTTAAGAGGCTAAAACTGTCGCAAGTGCTTTGATAAATTCCCCCCACAGTATTTTAGCTAATTATTAGACATGTTTGCTGTGCATTTGCAGAAAAAATTTGTTAAGAAAGGTACCTGGGGTATATTACCCTACATACTTCCAGCTGCCCATGTGACCAACTTCGGGGGAACTTCTCCAAAAAGTTTAAACATCGCATAGTGCAACAATGATTCACAATCAGGCAGAGAAGTGATGAGCTGCCTGAACCATGCATGACACTTTTTGGAAAAGCCACACTCACTAACTGATCCAAACTAATGGCAATGCAATATACGGTATTCTAAGACCTAGTCATTTTATTAAAGCTGAATACTAGGAAACAACTAAATGCACAGAATAAATACACATAAGAGAACTACTTTACCTGCCAAAGGATTTGTATTTATGTTCATCCATTCATGAGATTAATATAGGTCTGCTGCATAGCTCAGTCCAGCCTGACCTATCTGGCCTGCAGTTTCACTTACAGGCCTCTTGCCCACCCCATTCAGTGAATGGACAGTAAAAAGAGAAGCATCGCAATGATTAGTTTATCTCCCTGTCACCCTATCAGCATGCTCATTATACTGCTGTATGCGTGACTGACCCCTTGTGCTGCTTCCCCCTATGTGAACTCTGGTGTACAGTAGACTACAAAAGGCTAATTCAAGATAAATGCAGGTACTTAGACTTAGGTTTAATTCCAAGAAATACAATTAATAATGCAATCATGACTACAGAACTCCAGTAATGTGTTTCTTTTACATTGGCCTTGAGTTCAGCTTAAATTTTCTAAACTCAGGCCTCTGTGTGGCCCAGTGTTTGAATTTTTTTCCTGGACTAAATATATGTGTGCATTAAATATAGGTGTGCATTTTAGTGACATGTCACATGACAGTCACTGACATTCAAGACAACAATGATAAATAAGGGTTGTGATCATTGGTTTGGCTCATCTGCTTATGCAGATGATGGGAGAAAAGCTAACACCAGTAAAAGTGGTATGTTGTCTGAGTTTGTTGTCTACACAACTCATCTCCCAAAGAATTGTTGTAAACTACCAGCAGGCCTTTTAGCCCCATGCATTGTAGGCTTATTTTCTACATTGTCATTAGGAAGGCACCAGTTCTGATTGATAATATCAAATCAGGGAATCCATGTAATAATATAGAATGTTGGAGCTTTATGTAGCATCCCAACTCAAAGTCCTTGAAACCTAATCATTGTAGAATCTTTGATTGGAGGATAAATATTTTCCATCAAAGTAAATAAACCAAATTCTGGATCCAATCTGCTTAAATAAGAGGCAGAGTGAATTTTGGTGGGTTTTGATTTTGTTTTCCCCTAATAATAAAAACCGTCCTTTAAAAACTGCATGTTGTGTTTACTTGTGAGATTTGAGGCATATGGGTCTGGAGTGCTGTTAGCATTATCACTGATTTAATGAAGAAGACAGCCTGCCTCAGGCTGGGGAATCCAGCTAACTGTTGTGATTAGTTGGTAGAACGAAACTTCAAATTCACCATTATTTTCAGCTTCAGATTTTTATAGCCATAACTTATAATGACAGTAAAATGGAGGCTGTCATTGTGTTGTCTGTAAAAATGTTACGCTTGGCTGCCATGGAGAGCAGGAGTTCTGATTTCTTCCTCCAAGTAGGTGACTGCATGACAGCAGGGCAATTAGCATTTAGCATTTTCAGAAGGAGATATGAAAAGTATGCCATGATTTTTTTCCTCAGCACAGCAGTCTCCTATTACCTTTGGTTGCCTTCACAATTTTTGCCATCAAGCACCAGAGGACAAAGCACAGAATTGGAGCTGTTTGGAAATGTTATAACATTGACACTGTAACAACTATGTGGGTTTTATGGAATCTGTTTTCATTAGTTTTACCCAGGTGTTAGCACATGATGCGTATAGGTATATAATTTCTTTACAATTACGTTTTTGTTCTAGGAGACAGACTTGATGCATGGTGGTGTTGATTTAAAAGGCATGTATCATGAAATGTTTCCTTTGTTCTCTCATAAGTATCTTCAACAAAGCCAAGAACAAAAATACACAGCGTATTGCTTTGGAATATTTGTATCTAATAACCTTGACACTCAGTCACACTTACTTCCTTTCATGTCAGTATCCTAAAGATGTTAGATTTCAAGCCACTAATAACCTACGTATCATACAGCCATTGTTCGAAGACAAGAATATTGTCATTCTAGTTCAGCCTTTCTTTATCTTTTTACCCAAGATGAACCCTTGAACTCATTTTCAGGTCTATGGAAACCCCTTCTAAAAATAATTTAATTATTACCTTACATTTGTGATCAGTGGGCAGAATGCACCCCATACAATGGCCAAAAATCCACTCTTACAGACAGCTAAAAACATTATTAATGGGAGGGTAATCAAAATCGTCCACAGCTCAAGGTACCCCTAGCAACTTCTGGACGATTCCTACTGTTCCATAAAACCCTGGCTGAGAATGGCTGCTCTAGATCATGACTCCTGCACCCAAACATGCTTGACTGTCCATCTGGCAATGCTTGCATTTGCAAGAATGAGCTGATTTTCCTGAAAAGATTTGTATGAACGCCTTGTTCTCAATTTTAATTATAACCTTCTGTGTTTTCCTTTTCTCATTGCTCCCGAAGCCATATTTTGTAAAAGCCATTGTTCCTATACAATTCAATGATGATGACCAGCAAGCCTGAAAAAGCTGCATGCAATATAAAATAAATGGTTCTATAATATTAGGCTGTATCTGTACTATACACCAGCGGTATGCCTAATTTACAGTTAGCCATGGAGCATAAAGGAATGATTTGCGTGGCTCCAGCCACTATCCCAAAATAGAGAATACCACCCTTATTTTTGTTATATGAGATGGTATGAGACATGTGAATACCTTCTCTACTAAGAAGGCTTGTCTACTGCACTATGTGCATACATGTTCGGTCTCTGCAGGCTATACCTTTAAGCAAACGTAGAACTAAACTCCAGGTAGATGTAAAGGACATTATTGCAGCTCTGTATTAATTAGTACATTATTAATAGACATGTGCACCAGCAAAAAAATGTGTTTAGATTCGTTTTGAAACAAAAAAAAATGTGTTTACTTTCGTTTCGTTTTTCGGATTCGGATTCGGATTATGGACGAAATTCGTTATTGGACGAATTTCGTTGCAGCAAAATGACATTAGGGTAAAAAAAAATGACTTTTTTTTTTTACAGTCTGCAGAAGATGAAAAGAAAAAAAAGCCTGAGGTTCCCCCCAATTCATACCAGACCCTTTAGGTCTGGCAGGAATGTTAGAATGTTAAGAGAATGCCAATTCAAACGCAAAGAAAAAAAAAATGTTATCTATTACTCTACCCAGCCCTGGATTAGAACCTGCGACCTTGACAATGGCAAACCTGTACGCTAAGCACTACACTATTGACTCTGAACCTTTAACTACAGTAGCATTTGATATATATGAATGCAATATGTAGCATTTGACAGCTGAGAATGTCAAATGGGCAGAGCATGCCGTGACGTCATAGCTCGCTCCGCCCAACTGTTGACATTACGACTGAATTTCATTTATTTGCGGCTAGTTTTCGTCGGGTTTGGGTGGTCGTCTGCGGCGGGACTTTTTTTTATTTTGGTGGGTCGGCGGGGGTCCTGCATCCTGATTGACTCTGGATTACATCGATGGAGCCATTTTTTAAAAACATTTTTATTAAAAGAATAGTCAACAATTGACTGTTTTTTGTTTCAATTAAAGGATTTTGTCAAAAGTCTGGACTTTTTACTATTTGATTTAACCCTTCAGTGAATGAGTAGGGGTACAAGTACCCCTTACTCATTCACATGGGGGTGCAGCATCTGGGTGCCCCCTTATTTAAAGGGGTACCCCGATGCAAATAAGCCCCCTTGCCCGCAGACCCCCACAACCACCGGGTCAGGGTTGTGGTCAGGGTTGTGGTCAGGGTTGTGGGGAAGAGGCCCTTGTCCCCATCGGCATGGGGACACCCTCCCAATGCCGAGGGCACGTGGCCTGGTAAGGCGCAGGGAGGGGGGGCGCTCGATCGACCCCCCCTTTCCTGCCCTGCCGGGCCAGTGCTCAGGTCAAGGTTCTGGTAGGACTGTTAGGGGTCTGGTATGGATTTTGGGGGGAACCCCACACACTTTTGTTTGTGTTATAACTGGGGTGGTCCCTCCTAACATTCCTACCAGACCTAAAGGGTCTGGTATGAATTGGGGGGGAACCTCACGTTTTTTTTTTTCATCTTCTGCAGACTGTCATTTTTTTTTCCTAATGTCATTTTGCTGCACCGAAATTCGTCCAATAAGGAATTTCATTGCAGAAAAATGACAGGGAAAAAAAATACTTTTTTTTTCTACAGTCTGCAGAAGATGAAAAAAAAAAGCCTGAGGTTCCCCCCCAATTCATACCAGACCCTTTAGGTCTGGTAGGAATGTTAGGAGAATGCCAATTCAAAAGCAAAGAAAAAAACAAAAACTTTATCCATTACTCTACCCGGCCCTGGATTAGAACATGCGACCTTGACAATGGCAAAAAATGCTGTAGAAGGAAAATGTTGTCATTTTTTTTTCCAAATGTCATTTTGCTGCAACGAAATTCGTCCAATAACGAATTTCGGGAAATCAGGAATTTCGGATTCGTTTGCATTCGTCTTAGCTGTAATTCGGAACTCGGATGCATCCGAATCTCCGAATTTCCGAAAATTCATCCAAAACGAATTTCGGAACGAACCGAATCGCACATGTCTAATTATTAAATGTATCTAACAAGCACCCTATGTGATAGCACAGATACAGTGACATCTTGTGTCTATTAGACCCCCAATGTCACCTATAGACCCAAAAGAAGCTGAGATGGTGATGATGGTGCTTCATCAGCTTCTTCTCAGGCTACAGCAGCTGGCGAAATGACACACTGAAACCGGATGTGATGTAATACATATTGCTTCCACTTTTATTGATCGGAGGGGAGATCAACTGCTGGAAGTGTGCTGATCTCCTTCCTATCAATGTACACAGTCCCGCTGTGCTGGTACTGGACCTGCACAGGGGACAGCGGAGCCTGTGATAATTCGGGAAATCAGGAATTTCGGATTCGTTTGCATTCGTCTTAGCTGTAATTCGGAACTCGGATGCATCCGAATCTCCGAATTTCCGAAAATTCATCCAAAACGAATTTCGGAACGAACCGAATCGCACATGTCTAATTATTAAATGTATCTAACAAGCACCCTATGTGATAGCACAGATACAGTGACATCTTGTGTCTATTAGACCCCCAATGTCACCTATAGACCCAAAAGAAGCTGAGATGGTGATGATGGTGCTTCATCAGCTTCTTCTCAGGCTACAGCAGCTGGCGAAATGACACACTGAAACCGGATGTGATGTAATACATATTGCTTCCACTTTTATTGATCGGAGGGGAGATCAACTGCTGGAAGTGTGCTGATCTCCTTCCTATCAATGTACACAGTCCCGCTGTGCTGGTACTGGACCTGCACAGGGGACAGCGGAGCCTGTGATAGCCAGCATCGTTGGTGGAAGGGGGGCTCACACTTCCCCAGCATCATATAAGGCCGATTGGGCGGCTCTGTGGCTATACTGATACCTCGTTCTGTGCTCTGTCCATTGTAAGACTTGATATATACAGCATATATGAGCACAGTTTCCTGTGGTGATACATAAACATAATTGAAACTTGGATTAGAATATTTTTTTCAGTTTGGGTGCTTTACTGCCTGCTAAGATATTGTCTAGGAATTTGTTGTGGATATGTGACTGCAAGCTCTTCTGACCTGTATGTATTGCCTCTCACAGAAAGCATCTCACCTGAGAATACTTTCATCTGGGGTTCTCTCCAGTAGGATAGCTCCCTCTTTGTTTAGACATCATCAAGGGTCACCAACTATTTCCTAGACTGAGATGCTGCTTTAGAGATGACACACATCATATACTGTATATCCTTATACAAAAATCAACCCCTGCTGAAGCCTCTCACCTTGTTATTTGATACAAATTTACAATGTTGCAATCTGATCAGAGAAGAGAGGGACTGTTGCTGTGTATTGTGACCAATCATGAATATATGCATGCAGTAGTTACTGAACAGTCCATTTGAATATGTTGAAATGAAAACACAATTTTCTGTTCCCTGGGTGTGCAATACATTGGAGACAATTTGCTGTGGGTCTATGATGTAGAGAGAATGGATAGGGGTTTCACTGGCTGCTATTCTTTCAAAAATATTTGCAGGCTTATTGGCAACTTAGGTCCCACAACAGTGATTTTGCTGACAAATCGAAGCTGACAAACCACTGCTTTCTCTTGCAAATCTGTTTCCTCTTACAGTGAAGAAACAGTGTGCTACCACTATGCCCAGGCACTATGCAGATGTTAAAGGAGTTGTAAAGTCCCAGCATATACTCTCCTGTTATAACATCGGCATTGTAATAGGAATACATACTAGAGTTGTCTTTCATTATGCAATCAAAGCTTACTTGAAAAATCCCTTTTATGTAGTGTGACCATAGATACCATTTAAGAACAAAATGCTAACCATTCACAAAGACTTGTCCTCCTTACCATCTTGTCTTGACTTGTATTGTAACTGTAATGTCCAACTTATATTGTAAAGTGCTGCTCAAACTGTTGGTGCTATATAAATCCTGAATAATAAAAATAATAATGATGAATAAGAATGTCCTGCCTAAGCCATATGTAGTGACATTTATCCCCTATAATTTAGACTTTTCCTATTAAACAAAGCAGCCCCGTATGAAATATTTTACTATTTAGTATACATCAGGTTATGTTATTGAGAGAATACAGAGTGTGCTATTGCTGACTTAACATTCAAATAAAATAATAGTTGCCTGGCTGTGTCTGGTGTTAATACTTTCTGAGCCACTGATCGGGAACAAGGCACTGATCGGGAACAAGGATGCCAATAAGAAAGTCAGAGTGAACTCCCAATCTATATGTGTTCTGGGTCAGTGCATCAGAAAGTAGTGAAATCATTAAACCAGCATGACAGCCAAGCAATATAGAAGGAGAGATCAGTAATGCCAGCCTCCACATTTAACAAGCAGAAGCACCCCTAAAGCAAACATGTACTTTGGCCATACATGGCAAACTAACAAGTTAGGTGGATAAGCCCACTCTGTCCACTGCCACTGATCATCTTTTTTTCTGTATTCTCATGCCAACCCATTTGCTCATCCAGCAAATGTTTGAATTTACATCCACTAATGACAGCATAACACTTGTATAATATTGAATTCAAAGTTAATGATAAGTATTGACTGTAATGGAGTAGAGGGGCAAAAAATACATTTCCCATTATATCTTTGATGCTTGTTAACACCAGTTCCAGCCAAGTGACTACATGCCAGAAGTTCTACCACATTACTATTATATGGAAATAACTGCAAATGTACATTATTATTATTGTTATTATTATTATTATTATTGAAGATGCATATAGTGCCAACAGTTTTTACAACACTTAATATAAGGAAGACATCACAGTTGTAATGCAATTCAAGACAAGATGGTTAGTAGGGCTCTACCCATGATAGCTTACAATCTAAAAGGGAGGGGCAAGTGATACAACAGATAATAACTGATTGAGAATTAGTTGTTTGAGAAAGTGATAGTTCGGTGGTTAAGTTGACGTGGGGTAGGCTTTCCTGTAGAGGTGAGTTCAGGGATATCCTATAGGCAGACAGAGTAGGAGATAGCTGCAGGTTGGGTGTTCCAGAGAATGGGAGAGACTCTAGAGAAGTCCTATAGGTGAGCATGTAAGGAGTTGATAAGGGAACTAAAGGTCTTGGGAGGAGCAGAGAGGACGGTTACTTTGAGATGAGGTGGGAAATTGAACTGGGGGTAGTTGTGGATTGCTCTGTAAGTGGTTAAGAGTTTTGAATTTTATTATTTGGGCAAATGGAAGTCAGTGGAGGGATTTGCAGAGATGGGTTGCAGATACCGAGCTGTTGGCGAGGTGAATGAGTCTGGCAGCAGCATTCATAATATTCAGCATTCATAAATTTTGCATTCACAAAACTGAATGGGGTATAGCCTGTGTAGAGGTAGGCCAGTGAGGAGGGAGATGCAATAGTCAAGATGAGAGATAACAAGTGAGTGGATGAGTAGCTTTGTGGTCTCATTGGTTTGGAAGGGGTGTATTATGGAGATGAAGGTGGCAGGATTTGGATAGTGATTGGATGTAGGGTGGAAAGGTGAGGTCAAAGTCCAGGATTATACCCAGCACCTTGGCATGGAGGGGAGGAAGCAATAGTTGTGCTATCAATCACAATGGGAAAGTTTGGTGGAGGTGCGGGGGGGATATCATGAGCTCTGATACATTTAAATTATATATTTTAAACCCAATTACTAAATCCCAATATGCTAAGTTTCAAGAGCTATTTATTTAAAATCTACAGATTTTATTGAAAGGATGCCTGGTGAACCTGCCAAGAAGGTACTTCTGACTTTTGCTGGTATGGGGTGACAACCATCTCCAAATGTTGCTCCTACATTGTTACTCTGTCACACACACCACTGCTTAAGACTGCAAGCACCTGTGCCAACCCCAATTAGACAGACATGGTCCACCATTGTCACGAACAGTAAACCAGTCCAGAGCAATGATGTACAGCTGACACTGGGGTAAGTGCATGTACAAAATGGCTGAAGGAGATTATCAGAACTGAAAAAAATGGCACGTGTTTATGATACACAGCAAGCTAGCAAGATAAGGGACTGAATCTAGTTTACGCCATAAGTTTAAAACATGTGACTCCACCTACTAAAATGTGACTACAGGCATGCATATCTAAATGTAAATCATCCTATAAAGAGCTTCCAAAGGAAAATTTATTGGCTGCTTTGAGGAAATAATTTCTAGTATGTTAATTATCTGTTGATGAACATTTGGTGTCTGCTCTTCATTAAAATGAATATGTCCTTAATATGTCAGCTTTCAGCAGAAATCTTATCAACACAAAAGACCGTCTGCATCCCTGCAACATTTGTGGCATGTATCCAAGTTGCTACCAGCTAAATCCATTTATATATTTAGCAAAATATTTTCCAGTTGAGTGCCAATTAGGTGCCAGAAATTTCAGATTGTAAGCAATGTGGAAATTCAATCTAAATAACAAACTGAATACATACAACTGGGATCTCAATACTACAGAACTTCAGGGACTGTCTCAATTCTACTTATTTTTGGCACTATGGGGTCTATTCACGAAGCTGCCGAAGGATCTGGCCGTAGCTTCGGCTGATCCTTCGGCTAGCTTCGGCCCCAGGACGCCTTCGGTTTAGTAGAACCGAAGGGGTGCTGTACGGGCTATTCACAATAGCCCGTACAGCACCCGATCATGGCCGAGCGGCTCAGCCGAGCTGAACGCATATGCATCGGCTTGGCTGAGCCGTGCTGAAAGATCTCACTGCAAGTGGGCGGAGCCAGCCGTGATCTTACGGCTGGCTCCGGCCACCTGCAGATGCTTTTCAATGGGAAATTTTTTTAAATTTTTTTTTCTATTCTGACATTGATCGTGTCAGAACAAAGAAAAAAAAGGACACAGCGGCGTTTCTCTCCTTGGCGGCCGGGAGCGGGAGGCTCCCAGAGCGCCCAGGAGAGGTTTTTTTTAAAGCAGCAGAGCCACCGGACAATAGGAAACTATTGGGCGGAGCTAGCTGTCACTGCTACCTCCGCACAATCATTTGCTATTTACTTTTTTCACTCTTTTTCTGTTCTGCTCGGTACCTCTGAGGGACCGAGCAGAACAGCCGAGCCGAATGCCGCTCGGCAGCTTCGTGAATAGACCCCTATGTGATGCAGTATGCAGAGACAGAGGTCATAATGATTTTTTAATTTTCAAAAGAGAATATGATAACTTTACTTTTGAACTTCTTTAAAGTGGATCTTTCAGTAACTTTACAAATCTGTAAAAGTATGCTCCTGACATAACACAGTATACAGCAACAGTATGTGTACATATAGATTTTTTTTAAAGCTGTACCTTTAATTATTACATAGCTACATAGTATTTGAGGTTGAATAAAGACATAAGTCCATCAAGTCCAACCTAATGCGTGTATGCATTTATGTTTGAGCAGGTGTGTGCGTGTATATGAGTCCTGCTGTGATTTTGCTCTTAAGAGTACTTGTTCCCCTTTATGTTTTGGTCTCCAAGGAACACGTCCAGGAGTTTCTTGAATGATTCCACACTCTTAGCTGAAATCACTTCCTGCGGCAGAGAGTTCCAGACCCTAACCGCTCTAGCTGTGAAGAACCCCCTGCGCCCATGTGTAGAAATTTTTTTTCTACCAATTTGTGGTGTTGCCCTCTGGTCTTTGTTACAGAGCTAACCGTAAACAGTGTGTTAATAATGTTGCTGTCGCTGTTGAACAGTTTATACAAGAAAAGCATGTCCCCCCTTAATCTCCTAACCTCCAAAGAGAACATGTTTAATTTTAACAACCTTGTTTCATAGTTCAGGTCTTCGAACCCCTTAATGAGTTCGAGTTTTTAATTAGAAAGCCTTATACTTTCATAAAGTGATGCCACCTGATATGATGCTGTCAGTCTGCAGGCAGGAGGAAGCATTTCCTCAGTCCCCCCGCCCACAATTTTTTAGAAGAGTAAGAAAGGAATAGAACTGCTTGCAATGTTTTAGGGCTTGTTCACACTATCCAATGCGTTTAGGGCATGTTTCAGTGCCATGAATGCACTGGATCGCATAAACAAAGCCTGCCACGTTCTGGGGCAGGAGGGGGCATGGTGGCACCAATGGCACCGCTGACACGCCTCCCGCTCATAGTGTGATCACCTGCACCAGGACACAGAGTACCACAATGCCCTGTGCTGCAGTGCGGTGCTATCGCAAAAAAATGGTGCATGAATGGCACCACCATGCCCCACCCACCCCAGGATGCATAGAGGCTTTGTTTATGCAATCCAGTGTGTTCATGGCACAGAACCATGCCCTGAATGCATTGGATAGTGTGAACAAGCCCTTAAAGCCATCCATGGCTCCCAGTCTGAGTGACTACTGAATTTTTACTGTGCAATTGAGAGGTTTTCCCCTTATGTTCTGTCCTTATGACACTATTACAAGAAATTAGGTAAATATGTGTCATTGCGCCAAAGGAACCAATAAAAATCTATTATAGTGTATAAAATCAAGCACCTAGGCATGCAGACACTTCTACAAACATTTGTGAAAGAATGGGTCGCTCTCAGAAGCTCAGTGAATTCAAGCGTGGTACCGTGATAAGTTGCCACCTGTGCAATAAGTCCATCCATGAAATTTACTTGCTACTAAATATTCCACGGTCAACTGTTAGTGGTATTATAACAAAGTGGAAGCAACTGGGAACAACAGCAACTCGGCCATGAAGTGGGAGGCCACGTGAAATGACAGAGCAGGGTCAGCGCATGCTGAAGTGCACAGTGTGCAGAAGTCGCCTACTGTCCACAGAGTCAATAGCTACAGACCACCAAACTTCGTGTAGCCTTCAGATTGGCACAACAGTGTGTAGATCGCTTCATGGAATGGGTTTCCATGGCCAAGCAGCTGCATCCAAGCCTTATATCACCAAGTGCAATGCAAAGCGTTGGATGTAGTGGTGTAAAGCACGCCGCCACTGGACTCTAGGGAAGTGGAGACGTGTTCTCTGGAGTGACGAATCACGTTTCTCTGTCTGGAAATCCAATGGACATGTCTGGGTTTGGGGGTTGCCAGGAGAATGGTACTTGTCTGACTGCATTGTGCCAAGTGTAAAGTTTGGTGGAGGGGGAAGATTATGGTGTGGGGTTGTTTTTCAGGGGTTGGGCTTGGCCCCTTAGTTCTAGTGAAGGGAACTCTTAAGGCATCAGTATACCAAGACATTTTGGACAATTTCATGTTCCCAACTTTGTGGGAACAATTTGGGGATGGCCCCTTCCTGTTCCAACATGACTGCGCACAAGTGCATAAAGCAAGGTCCATAAAGACATGGATGAGCGAGTTTGGGGGGGAGGAACTTGGCTGGCCTGCACAGAGTCCTGACCTCAACCCGATAGAACACCTTTAGGATGAATTAGAGCAGAGACTGCGAGCCCTATATTCTCATCCAACATCAGTACCTGACCTCACAAATGCGCTTCTGGAAGAATGGTCAAACATTCCCATAGACACCCTCCTAAACCTTGTGGACATCCTTCCCAGAAGAGTTGAAGCTGTTATAGCGGCAAAGGGTCGGCCAACTCAATATTGAACCCTACGGACTAAGACTGGGATGCCATTAAAGTTAATGTGCGTGTAAAGGCAGGCTTCCTAATAATTTTGCCAATATAGTGTATGTGTCATTGCGACAAACTCAGGCACAGGAATAGAAGTGCTTGCAATGTTTTAGGCCTTGTTTACACTATCTAATGTGTTCAGAGCATGGTTCAATGCCATGAATGCTCTGGATTGCATAAACAAAGCCTCCCCGTTTTTCAGGGTGGTAGGAGGCATGGTGGTGCCATTTATGTCAATGCACCGCGGCCATGACTCCTGCCTGCAGTACGATGGCCCGCACCAGAACACGTGGTACCGCAATGCCCTGCGTTCCAGTGCGGTGCGATGGCAAACAATATTGCATGAATGGCACCACCACACCCCCTCCCACCCCAGAATGCGGGGAGGCATTGTTTATGCAATCCAGTGCGTTCATGGCATGGAACTGTGCCCTGAACGCTTTGAATAGTGTGAAGAAGCCCTTAAAGCCATCCATGGCTCCCAGTCTGAGTGACTACTGCATTTTTACTGTACAATTGAGAGGTTTTCCCCGTACGTCCTGTGTTTATGACACAAATGAGGTAAATATGTGTCATTGCGACAAAGGCACCAATCTAAAATCTATCTAAGCATTCCCCAATCTACAAGAAAAAAAAGAGTCTTTGGAAAAATGTACTATTACTTCCTGTATTAGACTCCATTGTAACCAGAACAGCAAGTGA
This sequence comes from Nanorana parkeri, assembly GCF_000935625.1. Classification (NCBI taxonomy): domain Eukaryota; kingdom Metazoa; phylum Chordata; class Amphibia; order Anura; family Dicroglossidae; genus Nanorana; species Nanorana parkeri. The sequence goes on from NW_017307515.1 coordinate 432,869, forward strand.
GAGTAATTCTCTTAGCAAACAGCAATAAAAAACAGAGGTGCTAAACCTTCCTGACTCTATCCAATTTTTTTTTGAAAAATTGTCTTGAGTTGGGCATAAAAAAAGGATCTGAACTGTGGAAGCTTTTCTTAGGAAAAGGCAAGCAGTGGAAAGGGACTAGCCACCAGAATTGCTTGTAGGCTCTCCCTGAAGCTGATCTTTTCTCCTTTATTTATCTACCATTCCTCCATCTGCACTTCTCTGTGTGGAGGCAGCCATCTTGGTAGAGGCAGGGCTTTGTATTCTCATGTCAAAGCTGACCACCTGATGAATGGTGAGATAATACTCAAGAAACAACAGGAGAGGTAGAGAAGGTGGATCCATAGTATGAGGTAGGGGGATCCATAGCATGAGGGAGGTGGATCAATAGTATGAGGGAGGTGGATCTATAGTATGAGGTAGGTGGATCCATAGTATGAGGGAGGTGGATCCAGAGTATGAGGGAGGTGGATCCATAGTATGAGGGAGGCGGATCCATAGTATGGGGAGGTGGCTCCATAGTATGAATAAGGCAGAAACAGACTTCTACTGCAGGTCCTCAGGCATGGCTTCCTCTCCAAGGAGAACAATGAAAAGCGCAGTAGTGACACCAAATCACGTGAGACTAGAAGTCAGAGGATATTAGTGCCTTAGAGGATCTGACCCTGCAGATATTCAGCTGTGAGGATCTAGGCACATCAGGTCTCCTGGTTCCATGTTTCGATGTGAGCCTTCCCTTGAGTGAAAATGGATCTCAGAGGCATGATAGTTGCTTTGTCCTCATCTGCATGGGAGACCTCCACACACCTCACCCAATGGTACCATGCTGTGTTTATTTTGCGGATAGTTTATATTACATATAACAGAGGGGCTTTCAGTTAACATTGTGAGCTGATGTCTGTATATTTTTGTATGTTTTCTGTGTATCTTTGAAAACTTTGTTTCTATGAAACCCTTAATAAAGACTATTTCTGTAAAAAAAAAAAGTCTAGGCAAGTCAAGACGTACATTTTACAGGTTACTACGTAGGCAAAATGAATGCTTCTAGATGTTCCTCTAGGTCCAATTCAACAAGAATCAAGAAAAATCTGATGCTGTCAATGATCTCATAACGTTGCATAGAGCAAAGAAAAATAAATCACATCATTTATTTTTTTTATAACTGGTGGTAAAAGTTTATTATTCAAGTTTAGATGTAACAGACATTTTTACTGCCTGATTTTTTTTTTTAAATTCTTTTAATGCAATAGAAATACACGGAGAACATGTTTGTGGGAGAAAAAAAATAACATGCAGAATGAAGAAACAAAGAAAACAAATACTCCAAGGAGACAAACATGAGACAGGTAACTTTTATCAGGACTAAATGTGTTTATCGTTTTTCCAAAGAGAAAAAAAGGCATATTGAGATGTTCCACACTCCCTATGCCATTTCCAAGGTGCTTTTAAAGCACAGTCTCTTTTTTTAGAATACTTTGTTTTTTAAATCAATTACAAAAGTCTAGAAATTGATAGTTCCAATGGAATTTAAATTAATAAGTACATATGTTCTACATACATACCACTTGCAGCATATACTGTTAAATCAGTGACCATCTAGCCCAAGCCACTGTTGGTCTTCATAGCAAACTGGCCTGGTTGACACTATCAACCTCAAAGCCATTGGTTACCTTGTAATATTCTTTACATTTCCAAACTAACAAAAAATAAGTCTGTACCTGCAAGTAAAAGGAGTCACTAAAACAAAAACAAAAAGTTAAATAAACCCGGTTTTTAGTTCTGATACTGGTGAAGTAATCTGCCTAGTATGGCTCATATACATAAGTTTGGTTTTACTTACAAGTATATAGGACATCTAGTTTGTGAGGTCATTCATTTTAAATAACAGCTACATCAAATAAACTGTTTAACAGACATTACAATTTCTCTTATAAATCTAAATATTTATATACTCATGTTTTTTTTCTTAAATGGCATATTAATGTACACAAAATATATTCAATAATGCATTATTTGAAAGGT